>NW_021604608.1:6048025-6067305 GCF_004785775.1 Grammomys surdaster
TCTTTCTCTTTCTCTTTCTCTTTCTCTTTCTCTTTCTCTTTCTCTTTCTCTTTCTCTTTCTCTTTCTCTTTCTCTTTCTCTTCCTCTTTCTTTCTCTCTGTCTCCCTTTCTTTATGAAAATAGCAAAGGACCCTTTTAGCTGAAATTATGGGCTATCTAATCAGATACTCCATGCATGTCTTTTGACAAATTGATCAACAAATGGAGTCTGAGAGGGAAAAGCCTTGATTTGGCTTGCAGGCTAGTCATTTTACATACAAGGAATGTAGGTCTTTGATGCTACTATGAATGTGTACACATTATGGAGATATTCCTTCAGAAGTCAAAACGTGAGTATAGTCATGGACTTTTCTAAGATGTGGTTTATGAGGATTAGAGGATTCCAGGACTTCCTGTCTCTAAAAGTACAGCATCTCTAATCAATGTGCTTATTTCATACTTACCAGCTCTGTGACTTTAGGCATCTGCCTGAGTCCACATATACTACTCTAGAAAAGAAGATAAATTCTTATGGTTTCAGAGAGTTATAAGAGAGTGATGTGAAAGAGTGCCTGAAAAGGACTTAGAAGAATATTAACACTTAGAGCTTTCACCTGTAACAATAGCACTGTTCCCATTATATGTTATAAGGAACAAACAATAATCTAGTAATTTTTCCTCTGGAATATGTGAGGATCTTCTTATGTTCATGGATGCCATTATATTTTTCTATTTTTCTCTTCTTCAGCTAGTTCAGACATCAAATATATCCACCCTTCAAATCCTATCTATTCTGGCATCAGATTTCCAGAATGTTTGCCCTGATCTCCCTGAGTATTGGTCTCTTTATTCATTAAGTCATTCAAGCATTTATTTATTCAATGTCTCTTTATTTTGTAAGCTATTAAAATGTAGTCAGGGAAAAGGTAAAATAGCCAAAAATCTCCACTTTATGGAGCTTATATATCAATAAAGGACATGAATAGTAATATAAATAAACAAAATATGGAGGGTTGAAGATATTCATCGATGCTGTGGAGAATATAAAGAAGAAAAGAAGTCACAGGGTGCCAATGCTAGGAACAGGGAGTAGCTTCTAGTTTGAAAAGCTAAGGAACAAATATATTTGAACAAAGAAGAGAAATAATAGAGTTGTTGCAAATTGGGCAAAGGCTGTTCCAGACAGGAGGATGCACACATGTGAAGGCTCTAAATGTTTTCATTTACTGACCCTCTGCACTGTATCTATTTTCTTAGGTTCATCTGCTCTAGTCTGTGGTTGGCAATTGGTATGAGTTTAAATAGAATATATTCATATTTTATAACAAATATTTCAAATTATGTATGTAATTTCTTAGAGATTGAAAACAGGAGTTGACTTATTTATGTATTCTTGTTAAATTTTTGTGAGATTAAGACCCATAGATCATTCAGCAGAACCAAACCTGATTTTGAGAGTCATTATTGAGCTGGCTGGAGACTCCCAGGAGAAAAACAGTTCTCCCAGAGTATCACTGACTGCTTTCTGTAGCAAGAAACACCACATACTGTTCAGAAGTGTCACAGGCCCTTAAAGCAAGCAAGCAATTTGACAAAAGCCAAAAAAAAAAAACCATGCAGTTAGCTGGGACACCTTGAGCCCAAGTTTCTAGAACAAGGTTGGGTATTTTCCTAAGAGCTTTTTCTGCAGTGGACATAGAATTGGGGGGGGTATTAGTTTCAGGTTCAACCAAAGATAGCTTCAAAGGAGACAACAGACAGGAATTTTTACCCTTTCACAAAATGGTGTAGAGTCTAACCTTCAGAGTACTCAAATTGTTCATTAAATTAAATAATGATAAAGTTAATTTCAGTGGCTAAAATAGGTGATCAGGTGAGGGTGTTCTAATCATGAGTGTCAATCTGCTAACAGCTTCTGAGCCTTGAGGGATCCCTACATTCACTTTCAGTTTATGTCTTTCTTTCTGTATTATTCCTCCTATGGTAGTCTGCTTTCCATTCTCTGATTAAAAGAAAGGCCATCAAGTTGTAGAATCAATAGTCATATGTAATAGAAAAAGAAACTGATAACTTTTTGCCTTTTCATTTTAGTTCTCAGGAATTCTGCTACCTTTAGTATTTAAATTGTGGTTGTATAACCTTAAGATTTTATCAGGTCTAGTACCATCTAGTCTTAGTAGCATGATGTCCAGTGCGTATAGTACTAGGTAAGTAGGTTGATGGACGGGGTGGAATTATGGCTAATAGAGAGAATTACCTTGTGTAAACACACTGGCCTTCCAATCATTTGGTACCATGTTGCTATGTTATCTTGTCTGAGTATATTTTTTTCCTTAAAATATTAAATATGCAGTCAACATTGGAAACTTAGGTTTTTAACATAAAAGAAATGTACATCTATTTCATATTACCTTCTGATATTAGGAAAAAATATACTCAGACAAGACCACCCTGGACATTGACTTCTATGATGCTACCATCTCTGATTTGGTTAACTCATGCCATTTATCAGTAGTGGCAATGGCAAAAAGAAATGCCAAGCATTTTGCTTAGTCACACTGAAGCAGGAAAGAGCGAGAACTTCCAAAAGAGCCAATCTGTTGTAAAGTCATTTCATTTTTCATATTGAACACTTTAAAAATAAATACACTGCTCTGATGCTCATGTGCATTCATAAGCATCACAGGTCTTGTGCCTTTTTGTTTGTTTGAAGGTTGAATGTAGAAACAGCTTCTGTTACATCAAAGATCAAAACATCAAGGTTTGGAACGTTTTGTGTGCTCATTAGAGTCAGTGTCAGATGTGTCTCCCAGGCTCACACCTACCTGTCATTGAAGGGGAAGCATCTTGTCAGCTATTTATGGAAAACCCCAGGGGTTTCCTACTGAGAGATCCTGAACATATAATTTTCAGCACCTCTTGGAGAATGCTACATGTCCTCCACCTCTGCACCTTCCCAGAACAACCTTCTCTCTAATATTAACCCTACTACAGTTCTTATCAATGCTGTGATTTTTAAGTTGGTGTCTTTAACTTCGCTCCAAGACAGTGCTTGGCTACACTAAGAGCAAACTATGGTAAAGAAAGAGGCCAGTTCCTGATCATTGTCCTAATAACATCCTGTAGCCCACCACAAATTACAGGGTAGTGTGTGTGTGTGTGTGTGTGTGTGTGTGTGTATGTGTGTATGTGCATGTGCACACACATGTGCACACATGTGCACTCGTGTGTACAGACATGTAAATGTGTACATGTATGTAGGCAAAAGAGAAAAACATAGGAAAGAAAAGATATTGTGAGACATGTACAGAAAATGTTTCAACTTTAATTTATGGATTATTTTCACCTCAAAGGATAGTTTAATGTCAGAAGATATGATAATGGTATGATATTACAATTTTAAAGACTTTAAAATATGATCAATTTTCATAATTCATGAACATGTATCACCAAATTATTTAAATAACTGGATTAATTCATTAATGAATTAACATTTCAGCCAGTTTTCAAGAGAATAATCAATGTAGAATTTATAGTAGCAAGTTACATCTTAAAGTGGACAATTGGATGGATTTTTAACAAATGCAAAGCATAATGAAGATATGAATAGGATTTCCTTGTAGGCTTTTCTAGCCTGTGTTCTTTTCCTAAGGCAATCCCAGTCAATCAGTGTTAAATGTTCTAGAATATCAGATGAAAGTCTTACACTGAATTATTCTTCTGTGCATGGCCCTTTTCTCATATTGTATAATGCCTTGGGGATCCATCCACACTGAAGCTGTATTAATAGTCTCTGTTTTTATTTTTAAAGTTGCATCATGTTTTTGCTTATGAGCCTAGCCTTTAACGGCTGAGTCATAACTAGTCAAGACTCAATGGAGAGATTGGGACACCAACCTAGCCACAAAATCTTTGACCTACTATTTGTTCTGCCTGCAAGATATGCTGGGGTAAAGGTGGTACAGAACTTGTAACCAACCAAAGACTGATACAACTTGAAACCTATGCCATGAGATGGAGTCCATAGCTAACACTACCCAGAGGGCCAGGAACCAGAAGCCAGATATCCAAGAGACTTAGGATAGAACCAAATATGCCCAGAAAAATGTCAATGATATGATACCTACTAATACTCTGCCATAGTCTTAGACTGGAGCCTAGCATAATCATAATCAGAGAGGCTCCATCCAGCAACTGATGGAAGCAGAGGCCCACAGCAAAACATGAGTTAGATCTCAAGGAACTCTGTGGAAGATGGGAGAAAGAATTGTAAGAGACAGAGAGGCCAAGGACACCATAAGAAAATGGCCCATAGAATCAACTAATCAGGGCCCCTATGGACTTATGGGGACTGATTTGACCATCAGGGTGCCTATATGGGTCTGACCTAGGCAGTCAGCATATATGTTGTGGTTGTTTAGCTTGATGTTCTTGTGGGATTCCAAATAGTGGGAGGGGAAGTATTTTTGACTCTTTTGCTTGCTTTTGTGACTCTTTAGTTCCTAATGGGTTGACCCATCCATTCTTACTATGAGGTGATATGCCTAGTCTTGTTGCAACTTGATATGTAATATTGAGTTGATATCCCTGGGAGGCTTGCCTTTTTTCTGAGGAAAAATAGAGGAGTAGTGGATCTGGGGGAAAGGTGAAGTGGAGAGGGGGGTCAGAGAAGAGGAGTAAGGAGATACTGTAGTCAAGATGTAATATGTAGAGAGAAGATTACATTCTAAGAGTTGCATCCTGTTTTATTGTATGACTATATGGTGGTTTGCAAGTTCACTTACCAGGTGATGAAAGTTTGATATATTTGCATGTTTGGAACTATTATGAATAAAGGTATCCCGCACAATTTCAATGCAGATATTTTTGTAGACAAATACTTTCTTGTTTCTTGCAATAGGACAACAAAGCAATGTGATAAATAATTTGTACAGTTAGAAAAATTCTCAAAGTGTTTTCCCAAAGTGTGTATACCATTTTAGATGGTGTTACATTTTTGGTTCTTTGAAAATTTTGTATAATATATTTTGATCATGTTGGCCACTGTGCCCCAACTCTTACTAGACCTACCCACCCTTCCTATACACTCAACATGGAATCTTCTGTTTCTAAACTTACAAAAACCCAGTTAGTATTACTTATGTACTTTTGGATATATGGCCTTCCACTGGATTAGGGTTGTCATATCAGACTGCATCCTAAAAGGAAAGTACTTCTTTTAGCAGTCATACGTTGATAATAGATACTAAAGAAGGAGTGGGATTTGTGCCCATCTCCCCTCCCCATGCCAGATTTTCTCTGATTTTAGCTTGAACATGTCTTGTGACTATTGCTACCAATATATGGGCATCAGTGTTATTTCAATTTTATATTATTTTTCCTTGTACGAAGTTGTGTGTGAAAACCTTTTGGTGCCAGTTTCATTGGGTCATTAGTCACTTAAGAGATAAGTTTTCGAGGGCATTTCAAAATAATCTAGGTTGAAAGCATCATTCCTTAGACTGAGTTCTGGACTAAGTGAAAAAAACAAAAAACAAATTGAGCATCAGCCTTCCCAGTTGTTTATGCTTTGATGACTATGCTTGCCCTACCTTAATGGACTGTCTTCTTTTTTGACTGTAATCTAGAAACCTCCCTTAACATGCTTCTTGTTGAGTATTTGGTTAAAAAAATAAGAAACCTGTAGCCATGGTTTCTAGCAACTTGATCAAACAAGTCACAAGTCTCCGAAAAGGTGGTTTGCTTGAGGTTCATATTCAGATTTGTGGATTTTTAAGTGGGCTGTCTTTTGTGACATGGTTAGACCTGATCTAATCAGCTGGTGGCTATTAGAAAGCAAAGGTTGACTTCCTTAGAGAAAGAGGGAATTCTAGAATGCTGTTCAGTTTTTACCAGTATTTATGTATTTTGGTTTACCAACACAGGCTTTGAGCTTGGAGTACATTTTTTTCCCCGAATCTCCAGTCAGTTGGAGGATTCTGATTAATATAATATTTAAGTGGGCTGCTGCTGATGCACTCTTTATGATGACTAATGATGAGTATTCTTCTTATGAGTAAAAATATTCCTGAACATTTATAATATGCTCATAATTTGCACATAATTTTTGGTGAAGTATCTGTTTAAATATTTATCCAGATTTTTCTTGTTATTGAGTTATAAGAAGGTTTCAAGGACGCTGTGGCTCAGATCTAAAGTATCACCCACAAGCTCATGACTCAAACTCTTCCTCCTTAGTGTCTGGCTATGAGACCTTTTGGAGAGTAGGCCTGGCAGGTAGAAGGAAGTCAATGTGAACTGCCTTTTCAGGCTTTGTCTACATTTATCTCTAGATATGGTCTTTTTTTCCTGACACTGGCTATGTGGGTCGATACTGATTTTCTTGTATTATTGGTTTGTATCATAGATACTGAATTGCTTGTATTATGTAATTGGGTTCCAAAAATTACATGGTGTCCTTGCCCCCAGTTGGCTTTGATTGGCAAATAAGATTGCCAGTGGCCAATGACTAGGCAGGGAGACAGAGGCAGGACTTCAGGATTCGCTGGCAAGGGGACTGAGGAAGGATGAGAATCCCCATTGCTAGGAAAGGAAGAAGAAACAGGCTTGAGATCAGAGTACTAATCATGTAAGAGCAGGGGAAGAGTGCTCCTCATTAAGTCTATGGTAGCAAATATGAAATATAGATTTTTAGTAAGTAATAATTCAGGAGTATTGGAGGGGAGGCCTTAGAAACATGGAAGTTTGGGAGTGAGTCAGCTGTTGAGCTGATTAAAGTATATTAAAATAGATGACTGTGTACACACACACATACACACACACACACATGTGTGTGTGTGTATGTGTGTGTGTGTTTGTCTAACATCCATGAATCTAGAGCTTTGGAGTAGTAGTGAGGAACTTGTGCCTCCATTGCAGCTAGGGAGTTTAGAACTTATTAATCAACTACCGCTACAGTGAATAGCTAGTGTAGTCATTCTTTTAACTGTATTTCCAGAAGAGCAGAGATTTTAAATTCTGATCCAGCTCTGTTTCTCCATTTTTCTCTTATGGATCACTTTTTGGGTCCAATTAACAGAACTGTTAACTAAGTGAGTTTTAAAGATCTTCTCTATATATTCTTGTATGCCCTTTATAGTTTTGTTCTTATGTTTATGGTTGGAGTCTATTTTGAGGTAATTTTCTAGATACTATAAGGTAAGAGTTCAGTAACAGTGAAGCATGTGCTTATCCATTCACTGAAAAACATTGTTAATAACATGTTAATAATATTTTCTTAATATAATTACCTCTTATTATTTGAGAGTTAAATAATTTTATGTTTTTAGGTTTATTAGTGTATTCGCTATTCTACTCCAGTAACTTATAGACTGTTCCTATACAAAGGATACCTCAGATTGAGGATAATCCTGGACACACGTGGTATGAGCCTTCAACACTGTTGACTGATTCCACAATTACTTTGTCTATTACAAATGTTCTCCTCTCTCTTTCTTTCTTTTCACACACATACATGCATATGCTGTGCACATACACACATACACACACACACACACACACACACACACACATGCACAAACACTCAGTCACACCCTTTGCATCCAGTGTTCAATATCTGTTAAAACATGTTGTGATTTTGACTGGGGTTGTGTTATATCTGCATATCAATTTGAGGAGTTTTGACATCTCATAGTTCAAAGTCTTCCAATCTATAAACATAACTTTTTTAGATTTTCTTTAATTTTCCTATCTATGAATTTTATCTTCTTCACTAAATTGATCCCTAAGAAGTTAATGGTTTAAATGAGACTGTAATTGTTATTTAAGAAACACTTCAAAATGAGCTCTTGAAGTTAGAGAAATGCAATCTAGGTTGATACATTGATGTTTCTGATTCTGTAATTTGTTCTATTCAAATATTAACTATAGTAACTTAAAATAGTCTTTTTTTTACTTAAAATAGCCTTAAGATTGTCTATACATGTAATTTTATTACATGACATGACAACAGTTAGCAAAAACTCAATAAATGTGTTACTACTACTCTTAGTTTCTCACAAGATACCTCTCAACTGAAGAATGGATAAAGAAAATATGCTACATTTACACAATGGAAATACTATTCAGTTATTAAAAACCACAGCATCATGAATTTTCCAGACAAGTAGATGGAACCTGAGAATATCACCCTGAGTGAGGTAACCCAGTCCCTAAGGACATGCATGTACTCACTTATAAGTGGATATTAGCCATAAAATACAGGTACTGTGTTATACTCTACAGATCCAAAGGAGGGAAGAAGGAAGAAGAAAGGCCCAAGCGAGGAAGCTTGAATATCTCTTAGAAGGGGAAATAAAATAGTCATAAGAGGCTGACAGAAGGAGGGAACTGGCAGGAAGGGGAGATGTGAAGGGTAATGGGGAATTCACGATCAAGTGTGGGAAAGGACAGGGGAGATTGTTAGATGGCCATGAAAATGAATGGAAATCTGCAACTTATGGGGGTGAGTAGGTAAGGGGAATCTCCAGGACAAAACAGAGACCTCAGTTAAAGGAGGCACCCAAGAATCAATGGGGGTAACTTTAGCCATGACTAAAGGGGATATGGAACCCAAAGAGGCCATCTTGTAACCAGGCAGGAACCCGAGTGGAGCAATACAGGCAACAACCCACCCTCAAAACTTTGAACCCAAAATTTAACCTCTCTACAAGTAATGCAGGCATGGGGGAGGGAACAGAGACAGAGGCAATGGCTAACCAATAACCAGCCCAACTTGAGAGCCATCTCATGAGCAAGCACCAATCTCTAATACTATTAATAATACTCTGTTATGCTTCCAGACAGGAGTATGTTGTCTTCTGAAAGGCTCCACCCAGCAGCTGACTCAGACAAATGCAGACACCCACAGTCAAACAATGGATAGAGCTTGGGGACTCTTATGGAAGAATAGGAGGAAGGAATGCGGGCCCCATACGGGATAGGAACTCCACAGAAAGTTCAATCAAAGAACACACACAGGCTTTCCTCCTCATATGAAGTAGATGTGTAGCTTGGTCTTCATGTGAATCTTGAACAACTGGAGTCGGGGGGGGGGGGGCTATCCCAAAAACTATTCCGGGTATGTGGTGTATGTTCTGCTAGCTGGGCTTCCTTATTTGGCATCAGTGGGAGAGGAAGCACTTAGCCTTGCAGAGACTTGAAGTGCTGGGGGTGGGGGGGCTGAAGGATACCCATGGGGACTCCACCCACTCAGAGGTGAAGGGGAGGGAAGAAGGGGGAAGGATTGTCGGAGAGTGTGACCAGAAATGGGGCAGTGATCAGGATATAAAGTAAATAAGTAAAAAAATAAAATTAAAAACTTCTGTGTAGCTTTTTGTGCATTAAAAATCATCTTATAATTTTACCATGAGAAGCTTTGCATTTTATCAGATTATTTTAGTACACTTATTAAAGTAACCACAAAGTTTTCTTGTTTTGTCTTTTTTTTTTACTTTTATTGGATATTTTCTTTATTTACATTTCAAATGTTATCCCTGTTCCAGGACTCCCCTCGGGAACCTCCTATCCCATCCCCCTTCCCATACCCTCTGTGAGGGTATGACTCCACCCACCCTCTCCTGCCTTCCTGCCCTGGCATTCCTCTACGCTGGGGCTTCGACCCCTCCTCAGGCACAAGGGCCGCTCCTCCCACTTATGTCCAACAAGGCCGGTCTCTGCCACAGATGCGGCGGGAGCCATGGGTCCCTACATGTGTAATCTTTGGTTGGTAGTCCAGTCCCCAGGAGCTCTGGAGAGTCTAGAGAGTTGACACTGTTACTCCCGCCATGGGGTTGCAAACCCCCTCAGCTCCTTCAGTCCCTTCTCCAACTCCTCTATCGGGTACCCCATGCTCAGTCCAATGGTTGGCTGCAAGCATCTCCCTCTGTATTTGTCAGGCCCTGGCAGAGCCTGTTTTGTCTTTTGATAGTAAAGTTATATTATTTACTTTTCAAGTATTGAACCCCCTTTCATTTAGATGAATCTCATGTCTATGTGTGATATCCTTTCTATGTCATGTTGGCATGAATTTGTTAAACCCTGGTAATAATTACCATGCTCGAGTTCTTAGTTTTGTTTTTGCTGTCTTTTTCTGCTTCTGACATCAGAATGATGTTAACCTTAAAAAGTGAACGATAGGCCATTTCCTGTGGTTCAGTGTTTTTCTAGAGGATTGTTAGTTTGTTACTATTTCCTCCTTACCTGTTTAATAGATTTCACCAGAAAAGGTATGTAGGCTTAACAAACCCTGACACTCCATCAGACATAAGAAAGCTATGCCTACCTATCCAGAAACTTTTGATTATAGATTTGATTTTATTTTTCTGTAGACAGAAATATCTCTATTTCTTCTGTAATGAACTTTGGCCACTCCACTCACCCATTTCATCCGAGTTGCCTAAAGAGCAAGTTTTCATAACATCCCTTTATCCATCTGTCAGTGTCAATAGAATCAGTAGTGATTTTTATCCTGCATAATTTTGGTTACTATGTCCCCATCTTCATTTTTTTCTTAAAATTGTTTGCTGATTTTTATTTTATGGTTTTTCAAGATCATGATTCTCTGTGTAGCCTTTGCTGGAACTCGCTCTGTAGACCAGGATGACCTTGAACTTAGAGATACACCTGTCTCTACCTCCCAAGGGCTGGATTAAAGGCATGTGCCACCACATCATGAAATTTGCAGGCAAATGGATGGAACTAGACAAAAATAACTCCAAATGTGGTAATCAATTCTCTGAAAGATAGATATAGAATGTATTCATCTGTATGTGGATACTAGTCATTAAATAAATGATAACCAACCTACAGCCCATAGATCTGTAAGTATAAAGGAGGGTCTGTGGGTGGGGGACAGATTTCCTTCTCTTAGAGGGGAAATAGAAGACATTTTATGGGTGGACTAGGGGAGGCCAGGACACAAACAGGAGGATCAGGTAAAGAGGAGAAGGAGAGATAGGACTGAAGGAATACATGAAAGATAGTTGAAATTGAGAGTCATTTGAAGGATGATTTGGAATGCTAATGCAGTAGAAGCTTCCTAAAATATATGAAGGTGATCCCAATATGGTCTTCTAATAATGGGAGAGACATAATCCTAACTGGCCATCTCTTAACATCAAAGAAGGCTTCCAGTACTGGGACTGCATTACATTTAATTGGCTTCCAGTTGCTGAGAGTAAAGCTGTGGGCCACCACAAAAGATCAGCCTCTGGTTCTTGTGCCTGCTCTTGGGACTCTTTTCCTTCTGTTGGATTGCCTTGTCTACCTTCCATGTGATGGTTTTTGTTTTATCGTTCGTGTATGTAGTTTTGTCATGTTTGGTTATCTTCTAGAATCCTGTTATTTTCTAATGAGAGACAAAGAAGGAATTGATCCAAAGGAGATGGGAGGTGGGGAGGAACTTGGAGAAGTAGAGGGAGAGGAAACTGTAATACGGATACAATGCATGAAAAAAAGAATCTGTTTTCAATGAAAAGAAAAAGAAAATAGGATACAAAAATGATTGTTTGCTAATTAGGTAAAAATCATCAAATACAGATTTTTATTTTATTGTATTTTCTCTTTTCATTTCTGTTTTACCTCTTATCTTTATTCCATGTTTTCTTTTGAGTTTAGTATTTAATTATTTATTTGGGTGGAAAATTTAGGGCATGGGTTTACTTTTTTGTCTGTTCTAATGTAAGTGTTGCATGCTCTAAAATCTCCTTTGAAACATGTTTTAGGTGCTCTGTTACAAGCTACATTGCTTGATTTTCAAGCAGTTCAGAGTGGTAGCATGATGTGCAACATCAAGTTTTCGATGACCCTGTATTTTATTTTTAGATGTGCATGGCTCACTTTCTAACCAATTTTTTTACTGTTTGATTTATAACACATAGCCAGAAAAATATTGCATAATGCAAATTAATTTTTATGTTCATTACTTTTCAGAATAATGGGTCATCATAGAAAAAAAATATTCTTAGTTTATATTGTACTTTTCTGTTGCTGAATGGCATATTCTATAGACATCAGTTAGTCTAAGATATTTTGTAGTATGTTTCATGCGTTTTTAAGTTTTACTATGGGTTTTTTTCAAGTTGTTCTTTCAGTCTCTTATAAGAATGATAGCTATTGATGTCAGTATACCTAGTTTCCCTTTCAGGTTGTTCAAAGTATTATCTGTATATTTTTCACTATATAAAAAATATATAAAAATATACAGATAATATATGTATATTTATATATATAATATATAATATATATATGAGAGAAATATCATATTTCTAGGAATAATTTAGGATGACCTAATCATAGGTCAAGGTAAAGATGACCTTAAATCCTCAATTCTGCCTCAATTTTTCTGCCTCTATTCCCCAAATCTTTTATTTCAGGCCTATGCCACTGCACTTGGCTTCATTGTGTTTTATAATATCCCTTTAATTAATGTTGCTAGCATCAATAAACTCTATTAGTATCTCTACTTTACAGGTAAGTGAATGGGTGCAAAAGCTGGATTACATGACAAAAACACATACAAGCTCTTTGTGATCTGGGCTGGATGTGAACCAGGCATCAGATTCTAGAATTTGGTAGATTATTTAGGAAAATGAGAATGCCAAACAATTTTATTTATTGTTGAAAAGAAAGCAAGGTGAATCTAGCTGGGTGAGAACAGATGTGATGTGGTAGATTATGTGTGGTTTCTTTCTTTTTACAGCTCTGTATTTTATAAGCTTTCAATAATGTATGTATGCAAGTGTTATAAGGAGAATAAACTGTAATTAAATCATCATTCTATTTGTCTTATTCACTACAATGGCTTAAAATAAATCAAGCAATTGTTGTGATGTTTATCTAATAATTTCTGTAATCTACCCAACAAAACCATTAATTTCTTCTTATAATGCATATGAATTTATTTTTCTGCTCTATGTTAAATACAATTGGATATAATCTTTGACTTTCTATCTGATTGTTTCCTAAGCATAAATTCCTGAAATTATGAAACAAGCTTATTTATTTTTAGTGATCTACTTTGTCTTTAGATTCCTTTACAGAAATCCTATGTTCCTGTTAGATAAGAATACTGTCACAGTTTAACATTATAATTGCCTTTTAAAGAAATATTTTATGAAGCCACAAAAGAATCAAGAGTTAAAAGTAATTTTCTAGCTCAATTTGAGCTAGAAAGATGATCCAATGCAAACATGAGTAACTGAGTTCAAAACCCCAGAACCTAGGTAGGTGTGATGGCCAGCTGGAATTCCTTAACTTGGGAGGTAGACAGTGACAGGGATCCCCTGGGTGAATTTGTTGTCTAGAATAGCTGAGTCAGTGACATCATGGTTCAGTGAGAGACTCACCAAAATTTAAAAAAGTAGAGAATGACAGAGATAGACAACTGAGAGCATCTATCTTTCTTTCTTCCTGTCTATCTATCTATCTATCTATCTATCTATCTATCTATCTATCTATCTATCGTCTATATATATATAGATATGTATATACATCTAAAGTAAAACTTTACAATGTTAAAAAAAGAGGAAATAAGAGAAAGAAGTCACAACATCACTATCTATAGTATTTAATAGTCATTGTTGAGAATATTTATTTTAATATTTTTATTTTATTTTACTGTATTTATTATTATTATTAGTAGTAGTAATATTACTACTGCTATACTACTACTGCTAGTAGTAGTATACTACTAGTAATAGTCCCAGTAGTAGTATAGTAGTAGTACTCGTGTGTTTATGTGTCTCTTTGAGTGTATGTGTATGTATTTGTGCATGTGCATGTTTATGACACATGTGTGTGAATGCAGGAATGCACAGACCGTTATATGAGTTTGTTGATCAGAGAACAAATTTTAGGAATTAGATCTCACTTTCTACTGTGGGTTCAGGGGACCTGATTCAGGTTATTAGATTTGCACAAACAATGTTATCTTCTAAGCCATCTTACTGGACTAGGACTGTGACTTTTATACCCATCTAAAAGTTTTAATAGTGCATAGCAACTACATTGTCATGAGTTGATGAAATTATTTATTTATAAGGGCGATTTAAAATGACTCCGTGAATCTTAGCTATCTCTCTTATTATCTCTCTTACATCCTTAAGCCTTGGGAGCAGGTAGACAAGGGCTGCTGAAAGCCACAGACAATGGTAGTTAAAACAGTTAGAAGCCAATGCAGACAAGACTGGAGGTTCCTGTGATCAAAGGTACTCATAATCTTCAAGTCAGAGCCAGGAATTACATTGCCAATCATGTTCCTGGGATTTCTCTACATTTATTTCTATTTAATTAAGTGTCCTCCTTAAAGAAAGCCTCATGTTTTTAATTTTATATGCACTTCTTTTAGTAAGAAGTTCCACAATATTCTATTTGTTAAATAATCCTTGAAGAATTAGAAAATAAAAACATTTAAAAGTTGTTTAGTTATCAAACACTTTCTAATTTGGCTGTACTTTATTTCAGACACTGTTACACTACTGCTCACAATCCCTTTGCCCATGACAAGCCATATTTATTTGGTTTGGGGAGGGGGCTGTAATAGCATTTATCTGTACATTTTAGTCTGGCACCAGATTAAAAATGAGAATTTTAAAAAGTGAACTTTATCTTCTTCATTACAGGTTATTCTTATGATTAAAATGAATGACTCAATGAAATTCTTTTTCATTTAGACTTTTCCTACATGATACTGTAAAATACCATCAGTGTCTAGTTATCCCTGCAGACTCATTACTGGGACTAATTCCATCAAATTTATCATATAAATTGATGTTCTTCTTTAAGACTCTGAGATATGAGTCCACCTTGATTAGTGGATACTGTGAAAAGAAACCACAGTTTTTTATACTAAAATGTACTCATTATTAAGGAATAAATTTATTCAATATTTAGTTGGTTGATAACACATACATAGCTGTTAGAGTATGTCTATATCCATACAGTTACATATGTATATATCCAGACAACAGTACGCACACACACACACACACACACACACACATACATATATATATATGTATATATATATATATATATATATGTATATATATATATATATGGAGAGAGAGAGAGAGAGAGAGAGAGAGAGAGAGAGATTTTTTTTACTATTGTGTTCCTGAGAATACTTTTATCTTAGTAGAGGATTAGGGAGTTTGCTGTGAGATTGTATCTCCTAGAAATATGAGAAGGTGTAAGCATAAAGTCTTACCAACATGATTAACCAAACATTGTCTAAAAAAAGGATGACACCAAGGATTATGACAAACTGAATGAGGCAAAGCCCATGAGGCCTCAACCCTACATAAAAACTACGTACAATGGAGGAAAGCTTACCAATTGGTTGTCCAATGGCAGTGAGCCTTGAAAACATTCATATAGGTAACATAGTGAACTGGACATGTTATATTTAGGGAATATATATATATATAATTTTATATTTAGGGAATATATATAACATTATATTTAGGATATATAAGATATATATATATATATATATATATATATATATATATATATGCAAAAACAATCATTCAAAAAGTGCAATGAACTTGAAGGATAGTGGGGAGGATTTAGAGGGAGGAAAATAAAGGGGGAATGATGCAATTAAATTGATTAAATTGTAATCTTAAAAATAAATCAAAACATGAATGAGATATGGCAAACAAGACTTGTAAGATCAATATTTATAAAGTTGCTAATGTCTTACCTTTATTTTATATAAGAAATCTAAGATTAATTCTGTGAAACACAAATTTATTTTCTCTTTTTTAATTTCTATATAAGCAGTTTGCTTTTTTTCCCTGTCTTTGTTAGCATAGGACCATATTTTTGCAGTTGTAATACCAAAATTTTGCCAGAATACAATATGAAACTTTTGCCAGAGTAAATATACTTATCCTTTTCCTTTGTTTTGCTAGGAAGTTGACAAGCCTGTTAACTCTATATTATATTTTATTGCTATGTAACAAATTTAAGTTATTAGATTACAGTAGTACACTGTTTTTTTATGTTTAATTTTTTCCCTGTCTTCAAGAGGATTGCCCTTCCCCCTGGCCAGACGTCCCCACTCCCTGGGCCTCAAGTCTCTCAAGGGCTAGGCACATCTACCACTGAGACCAGATCAGGTAGTCCTCTGTTGTATATGTGTCGGGGGCCTTGGACCAGCTGCCTGGTTGGTGGCTCAGTGTCTGAGAGATCTCAGGGTTCTGGGTTAGTTGAAGACTCCTAGTTTCCTTATAAAATTGCTCTCCTCCTCAGCTTCTTCCGTCCTTTCTCTAATTCAACCACATGAAACCCTGACTTCAGTCTAACGGGTGGGTTTAAATATCTGCATCTGTCTCAGTCAGCTGCTTGTTGGTCCTCTTGGAAGACAGCAATGTAAGGCTCCTGAATGTAAGCATACCATAGCATCAGTAATGTCAGAACTTAGAGTTTCCCCTTGAGATTGATCCCAAGTTAGGCTGGTCACTGGCCTGCCTTTCCCTCAGTCTGTTCTCCATTTTTGTCCCTGCAGTTCTTTTAGACAGGAACAATTCTGGGTCAGGGTTTTTGACTATGGTATATTAACCTTACCCCTCTACTTGATGCCATGTCTTTCTAATGAAGGTAGACACTACGACTTCCATCTCCTCATTGCTGGGCATTACATCTAAGGTCCCTCACTTTGAGTCTTGAGAGTTTCTCACTTTGCAGGTCTCTGGTACTTTCTAGCAGGTCCCCCCACTCCATTCTGCTGGCCCTCAGAGCTTCTCTCCTGCCCCTCAATACCTGATCATTTTCCCCTTTTCCCCTTCCTCTCTGCTCTCCCACCAATGTCCCTTCCTCTCCCTGCTTCCCATGGTTGCTTTCTTCTTCCTCTCAAGTAGGATTGAAGCATCCTCACTTGGGCCCTTCTGCTTATAAACCTTCTTGAGTTCTATGGAATGTATCCTGGGTACTCTGTATTTTTTTAGCTAATATCCACTTATTAGTGAGTACATACCATGCATGTCCTTTTGGGTCTGAGTTACGTCATTTAGCGTGATATTTTCCAGTTCCATACATTTGCCTGTAAAATTCATGATGTCCTTATTTTTAATAGGTAAATAGTATTCCATTGTGTAAATGAACCACATTTTCTGTATCCATTCTCCTGTTGTGGGACATCTAGATTGTTTCCACCTTCTGGCTATCACAGATAAGGCTGCTATGAATATAGTAGAGCATGTGCCCCTGTGGTATGGTGGGGTATCTTTTGGGTATATGCCCAAAAATAGTATAGCTGGGTCTTCAGGTAGATCAATTTCCAATTTTCTGTGGAACCTCCAGATTGATTTCCAGAGTGGTTGTACCAGTTTACAATCCTACCAGCAATGGAGAAGTGTTCCTCTTTCTCCAGATCCATGATAAAATCTGCTGTCACCTGAGTGTTTGATCTTAGCCATTCTGATTGGTGTACGGTGGAATCTCAGGGTCATTTGATTTGCATTTCCCTGATTACTAAGGACTTTGAATATTTTCTTAAGTCAAGATTCCTCTGTTGTGAATTCTCTGGTTAGCTCTGTACCCCATTTTTGGATTCGGTTTTTTTTTTTTTTTGAAGGTTAGCTTGAGTTCTTTATATATTTTGGCTATTAGCCTTCTATCAGGTATGGGGTTGGTGAAGATTTTTTTCCAATCTGTCGGTTGCTGATTTATCCTATTGGCTATATCCTTTGCCTTATAGAAGCTTTTCAGTTTCATGAGGTCCCATTTAGAGCCTAGCCACTGGAATTCTGTTTAGGCAATCCCCGACTCCTGTGCCAATGAGTTTGAAGCTCTTTCCCACTTTCTCTTCTATTAGATTCAGTGTATCTAGTTTTATGTTGAGGTCCTTGATCCACTTGGACTTGAACTTTGTGCAAGGTGACAAATGTGGATTTATTTTTAATTTTCCACATACTGACTGCCAGTTAGACCAGCACCATTTATTGAAGATGCTTTATTGTTTTTCCGTTGTATATTTTTGGCTTCTTTGTCAAAGATCAAGTGTCCTTAAGTATGTGGTTTTATATCTGGGTCTTCAATTCTTTTCGACCTGTCTGTCTCTGTAGTAATACTATGCAGTTTTTATCACTGTTGCTCTGTAGTACAGCTTGAGGTTAGGGATGGTGATTTCCTCAGAAGAAGTTCTTTTGTTAAGAATTATTTTTGCTACCTGAGTTTTTTGTCTTTCCACATGATATTGAGAACTGCTCTTTTTAACTCTATGAAGAATTGAGTTGGAGTTTTGATGGAGATTGCTTTAAATCGGTAGACTCCTTTTGGTAGGAAAGTCATTTTTTACTATGTTAATCTTACCAATCTATGAGCATGGGATATCTCTCCATTTTCTGAGATCTTCTTCAATTTCTTTCTTGAGAGACATGAAGTTCTTGTCATACCAATAATTCATTTGTTTGGTTAGAATTACCCCAAGATATTTTACTTTATTTGTGACTATTCTGAAGGGTGTTGTTTCTCTATTTTCTTTCTCAGCCTGTTTATCATTTGTATAAATGAAGGCTACTGATTTGTTTGAGTTAATTCTATATCCAGCCACTTTGCTGAAGTTATTATCAGCTGTAGAAATTCTCTGGTAGAACTTTTGGAGTCAATTATGTAAACTATCATATCATCTGCAAATAGTGATACCTCGACTTCTTTGCCAATTTGTTTCCCCTTGATCTCTCTTTGTTGTCTTATTGCTCTAGCTAGAACATTGAGTACTATATTGAATAAATATGGGGAGAGTTGTCATCCTTGTCTTGTCCCTGATTTTAGTGGGATTGCTTCAGGTATCTCTATTTAATTTGATATTAGCAGTTGGTTTGCTGTATATTGCTTTTACTATGTTTAGGTATGGACCTTGAATTTCTGATCTCTCCAATACCTTTAACATGAAGGGGTGTTGTATTTAGCAGTGCACCCTTATTATCTTGTAATTTCCATGTGTCAGGAGTCTTACACAGTTTTTCTAGATCCTGTATTGTGGTAGCCTAAGGCTTCAGTCCAAGGGCTAACCAGGCTACATTCTTATTGATATGTTTATGTTGGGAAGAATCTGCTTCTGAACTCACTCAGGATGCTGTCTGTGGTGGTTTAAAGGAGAATGGCTCTCAAAGCCTCCTATATTCAAGTGCTTAGTCAGAGGATTAGAAGAATTAGGAGGTGTGGCTTGGTCAGAGTAAGTTTGGCCTTGCTTAAGGAAGTCACAATTCTCTCTCTCTCTCTCTCTCTCTCTCTCTCTCTCTCTCTCTCTCTCT
>NW_021604608.1:6067315-6101549 GCF_004785775.1 Grammomys surdaster
TCTCTCTCTCTCTCTCTCTCTCTCTCTCTCTCTCTCTCTCTCTCTCTCTCTTTCTCCCTCCCTCCCTCCCTCCCTCCCTCCCTCCCTTCCTCCCTCTCTATATGGATATAAGCTCTTAGTACCATGACCCTCTGCCTACAGCCATCCTTAATTAAATATTTATTTTTTTATGAGTTGCTTTGGTCATGGTGTCTCTTCACAGCAAATAGAACAATATAGACATTGACAGAATTTATTATCTTCTTGCAGCTGTGTGATTGTGTGCTCAGTGGGTCTTGCTGAATGTTAGCTGGAGACTTTCCCAAGCTACCAAAAGATGCTTTGTGTTTTGATCATCTTACTAAGTCATGCTTTAAGTGAAGTAGAAACAGCCCACAACCTTTCCCATCTTAATTAGAAGCCAGTCTCAGGGTCTGTGGCATTTAAGGCAACTCATGCTCCCAGAATATGCTTCATGGGAGTCATATTAAGCACATTTCACTCAGCCCTAGTGTTTGAGAAAGTGAAAAAAGTTCTATGTCTTGATTATTGGTTCTTTACCAAATATTTTATTTCCCCTTAGTAATAATGATAATTTATCCTATGCTGATATTCTATATTTTTTTGGATTTTCAGATGCTAGTGGAAGAAATTAAATTATAAGTTGCCACCAAGTCTGGCTTACCTGAGCAGGTCCCCAGAATCCACACCATGGAAGGAGAGAACTAACTCTTATAAGTTGTAAGTTGTCTTCTGACTTCCACACACACCAAGATATTTGGCTGCATTCCAACATACAAATATTTGGAGGTAAGACAGGTCACTTGCTTTGTTGACATTTGTGTCCTATCCCTGCAATGTTCTTAAGCTGCTATATTTTCTACTTGCCCTCTGTTGACTTCCTTTGTCCAGTTCACATGCTAAGTGCTCCAGAACTCAGTTAACATGTCATATGCCTCAACCATGGTGGCACATGAATGACATGTGTTTAGCAACTGTTTTTCTTTTCCTGGGGTATTACTTTGTTCATTACTTTTCTATCTTGTTATACAAATACTAGTGTAAGCCAGTTGGAATCCCAGCAATAAACAAAACAGGAAAGGGGTGATGTTGAAGATACAAACTGATATCTCTTCATCACGATGTTGGAGTTTCTTTCTCTCTCCCTATCCTTCTCTCTCCTAATTTTTATCTCCTTGTGATTGCCTTAGAAACTCTCTTTGATCTTATTTTTTTCTTCTATGTCACTGGTTGCATATTCTATTCAATAAATTGTTCCAGTTACTCATTTTAATATGAATCTGTAGCTCATTCCATTTTTTATCCTTCTGTTTTCTTGGTATTCTTTCCTGCATCCACCCATCAACATTCTTTTCATTATGGTTGGTTTTAACCCATGTCATTGTCCTATAGTTACAACATGCCTATTTTATGCTCATCCTCCTAAGAATATAGCACACTTTCCTGAGCATTTCTCTGGTAGTTCAAGGATAGATCTCTGCTTGTGGCTAAACAACTAAACTTGAGTTTTCTTAAACTCACATTCATGATGTCATACTTAGTACTGTTTTGTGATCACCTGATGGAGTTTTCAAAGCAAATGTAAATAAATATTTACATCCTATCCCTTTACTGATACATCCTAGAAGCACCTAGAATTAGATTCCCAAAGACTCTCACCGTCTTATAATCAGTACAAAAGTGTAAGGGTTTGGCATTTCTTGATGTGATAGGATTCACCCAGCCTTCTAGCCACTCCATGTGATTCTAAGATGCATGCTCAGCTTTCTGCTAGAGGTCTGAAGTAACTCTGAGAATAGAAAATCTCAGTGTAGCCTATCTGTTTATGCTCCCTCATTGGCTACCTGTCTTCTTTGTTACTCTCTCATTCCTTGACTGAGCATGCTGGGATCTTTTGCCATCCAACTACCTTCATTTCACCACATCTCAAGTTGTTCTTCTTCAGGGCCCATTTCAAGTCACTTGTCTACTAATGGAGGAACTGCTTACCTCTTAGGCTCTGACTAGAACTGACTAAAATGCTACTTTGAATGTGGGGATTGGGAACAAAATGCTGTATTTTGTTCACACTGGTTGAGATGGACTGTCTCCTCCAGGATTCCCATACTACAAACATGATTAAGGCAGGATCGATGCAATCACACACATTTTGGTTTTTGTGCATTCCTGTCCTTACCTCACTCAATGGTCTTTGATTTTTTTTTAAAATTTTTATTGGATGTTTTATTTACATTTCCTATGTTGTCCCCTTACCCCATCCCCCACCCACCCAGGAACCCCCAATCCCCTCACCCCTCCTCCTTCTTCTCTGTGGATGTAACCTCTATCTACCTCTCCCCACACACTCCCACCTCCCCACCCTCAAAATTCCCACCCCCTGGGGCATCCAGCCTTCATGGGGTCAAGGTTCTCTTCTTCCACCTATGCCCAGCAGGGCCCTCAACTTTTACATATTCAACTGAAGCGCTGGATCCCTCCCTAAGTGCTCCCAGGCTGGTGGTTTAGACCCTGGGAGCTGTGGTTGGTTGGTATTGTTGCTCTCCTCATGGTGCTGCAAATCCTTTCAGCTCTCCTTCAGTCTTCACTCTAACTCCTCTATTGAGAACCCCATGATCAGTTCAATGGCTAGTTGTGAGCATCTGCCTCTGAGTATGTCAGACTCTTGAAGACCTCTGAGGAGATATCCATATCAGGCTCTTATCAGCATGCACTTCCTGACTTCCACATCAGCATCTACCTTTGGTGATTGCACATGGGATAGATACTCAGGTGGAGTGGTCTTCAGACAGCCCCTCCTTCAGTTTCTGTCCCTCACTTTGTCTCCATATTTGCTCCCTTGAGTATTTTGTTGCTCCTTCTAAGAAAGACCGAATCACCCCCACTTGGTCTTCCTTCTTTATGGGCTTCATGTGGCCTGTGAGTTGCATCTTGGGCATTTCAAGGTTCTGGGCTAATATCCAATAATCAGTGAGTGAATACCATGTGTGTTCTTTTGTGATTGGCTTACCTCACTCAGGATGATAATTTCTAGTTCCATCCATTTACCTAGGAACCTCTCGAATTCATTGTTTTTAATAGCTGAGTAATACTCCATTGTGTAAATATACCACATTTTTTTAATCCATTCCTCAGTTGAAGGACATCTGGGTTCTTTCCAGCTCCTGGCTATTATAAACAAGGCTGCTATGAACATAGTTGAGCATATGTCCTTGTTATATGTTCGAGCATCTTCTGGGTATATGCCTAGGAGTGGTATAGCTGGATCCTCAGGTAATGCTATGTCCAATTTTCTGAGGAACCACCAGACTGATTTCCAAAGTGGTTGCACCATCTTGCAGTCCCACCAACAATGGAGGAGTGTTCCTCTTTCTCCACACCCTCGCCAGCATCTACTATCACCTGAGTTTTTAATCTTAGCCATTCTGACTGGTGTGAGATGGAATCTCAGGGTTGTTTTGATTTGCATTTCCCAGACGACTAAGGATGCTGAACATTTCTGATAAATGTGATGGAGACTGTGGCTGACAGGCTAGTTCTTGCATGTCTTGGATATTTGTTGGTAGTGGCTGTAAGCCCCACTGTTTTTAACCACTTGAAAACTAAGGTTGGAATCATTTATCAAGACTTTTGTTTTTGAATTGTGTGAAACTTTTGAGATCTCTACCCACAGATAAAATATCTTTTATGAAGCAATTCTGACTCAACTACTACATAAGGCCTCTGGAATGTTAAGTCACTGATTTCATTAGCAGTGGGTTGTGTCAGGGATTCTGGGAACTCCATGTATGCTTTCATTCTTCACAAATAATCTGGTTTTATTGTTGCCCACCTAGAAAACTACATTGAGAATGGGGATGGGGATCCAAAGACTAGATAGAGCCCATTGTCAAAATGGGCACCAAATGATGCACCATGGAGATCTATTCCTGCAAACAGGTTTCAGCATCACAGTCTTAGCAAAGAATGACTCAGTAATACTTTCCCAAGTCTATGCTGTAGTTTCTTTCTCTAGGGGGTATTTTAAATGAGGCAAGTTTCTTCCATAGTTCACATTTCTGAGGAGCAGTGATAGCTCCTAGACTGTCATC
Organism: Grammomys surdaster; assembly: GCF_004785775.1. Lineage (NCBI taxonomy): Eukaryota > Metazoa > Chordata > Mammalia > Rodentia > Muridae > Grammomys > Grammomys surdaster. The sequence goes on from NW_021604608.1 coordinate 6,071,404, forward strand.
AAAAGGCTTCAGCAGCTGCTTTTCCAGCCTCATGTCAACCTCCATATTATCCCATCACCAAGCCTCACAGGATCTTTTGGGGTGTTTCCTGACAGTTCAGGAATAGCAAAGCTTCTGACCCCATAGCAAGTCTTCTTTCTGGCTGCCATATTAGATCAAATACTTTGTGGGATTATCCCCCAGGAGGCCTTTCTCCTGTTTCAGCTGATAGCAGGTGATACTGAACAGATTCACACTCTCTAAGGAAATGGGAAGTGAGAAGTGACAGAGGGAGAGGGTCACTTTGGGTTAATGGCAGCAAAAGCCACATCTATACATACTTCATGCAGTTAACAGGATTTCAGGCAAACCTCTGAGGTCAAGTGGCATAGGCATGGCTGGTGCAATGTGTTTTCTTTGGGGGCTAGAAGGAACAGAGACCTCTTAATGAGTCCAGAAAAAGGAAAATATTATTGTCAGTTATTTTTGTAATGGTGATAGAAAACTGGAGGGCACTTCCCAAAGCTAAGCCAAAAAATTTAGTTTGAAGAGAAAAAGAAAAATGATAATACACAGTTTAAAAGCAAACCAAAAACCAAAATCAAAAGCAAAAACAAAACAACAAACAAACCATGATGGCATGTCTTATATAGCAGTTCAGGTCTTCTACGTTTAAGCCCTTAAGTTCTTCACCAGAGATCTACAGTTCTATAGGACTGATCATTACTGATTGGAGGCAGGACTGACTTACTGAAAAATTACAATGTTTAAATACTATCCAGAAATAAGAGCCTCTTGCATAGATTACACAGTCTTATTGCTTCCAAGTGTAAGCAATTACTCAAACTAGACTAACTGAAGTATTACAAAGCTCAGATTCTTGAGAAACCCAATTTAATGTGTACCTTTAAAATGGTTTCTATTGCAAGACAATTACCATATTTAAATGATACAAAAGGTGCTTCTATGCCCAGGTCTTTTTGAAGGAGTTTGAAAGATAATATTTCCTGATTGTATCAAAATAAGTTCAGATTAATTCCATGCCAATGGCATGAAAGCATTTTATTACATTGCCAAATATGGGAGACAATCAACTTATAGAATGAAAAGGCTTATTTCAGCTCACAGTTTTCAAGGATCTAATCTATGGTTTACCACTCTTGCTTTGGGTCTGAGGTTGGCTGTGTGTCATGACGGAAGTGTGTGGTTAGCAGAACTGGAAGCAAGCAAGAGAGTAATAGGAAGGAGTTGTAGAGCCACATATTTTTTCTTGAGTCCATAGAACTAGCATCCTAAACTTCCTATCATGCCCAACTCCTCCTAATGGTAAGTACCTTGTCTTTCACGATATATTCAATACTCAAACTGTAGCAGCACCTATACTCAGATTTCAAAACATTTTTCTGCTGGAGTCATAAGGATTAATATCTCAGCCTGACAAAGGTGCATTGTAAAATAAATATTAATAGGAACGATTAAAAAAGAAAAGCACAAAATATCCTTAATAATATAAAAGTATAAAAATGTAATGCAGATATTTACTGTATTCATCTTAAAAATATGTAGGAGGCTGGAAAAATGGCTCAGCTCTTAAGATTACACATTGCTCTTTCAGAAGTCCCAAGTTCAGTTCCCAGCACACATGTTGGACAGCACATAGGCATCCCTAATTCTTGTGTATTGTATGGATGCATCACCTGTTAATTTAAAAGCCTCTGGCCTATGGCTTATGCAGAAAACAAGACGTGGAATATCTGGAAAGCAGAAAGGATTCTGGAAGAGAGCCAAGGAGGGGATTTGCCCAGAAAAATATGAAGACACAGATGCATGGTACCTGTGCACAGGTAACCATGTGGCAGTCATATGGCAGGATGTAGATTAAAATAAACAAGCTATCTTAAGTTATAATTCTAGTAAGAGAAGAGCTTAGCTATATGGCCAAGATATTTGTAAATATGTTTTGAGTCTGATTCTTATTTCTGGGAACATGAGGCTGGGAGGAAGAACAAGGACCTAACTTCTACACCTACCTTCAACTCCAGAAGATCATGTACTTTCTTATAGCCTCCATTGGCAGGTGATTGGACATGACAAACATGTGCATGCTCACATACGTGTGCGTGTGTTCGAGTGGGCACAATCACACACACACAGACACACAAACACACACATACACACATACACACACAAACACACAAATGAAATCTCAAAAAGAGCCTTAACTCCATGCCAGGACTCCAGTTTCAGAGCTTCAGGACTCTTAATCCTGTATTTTCTGCCACGTTCCAACTTTTTCATTCAATTCAGCCTGCTTTCTTTCTTCTTTTGTTCCCTTTCTTTCTTTCTTTTTCTCTTTCTTTCTCTCTTTCTCTCTTTCTCTCTTTCTCTCTTTCTCTCTTTCTCTCTTTCTCTCTTTCTCTCTTTCTTTCTTTCTTTCTTTCTTTCTTTCTTTCTTTCTTTCTTTCTTTCTTTCTTCATTTTTAGTTTCCTAGCCCTCATGTCTTGGCTGGTTCTCCACAAAATTCCAATATGAATATCCCTGTTACCTGCTTGGTATTTTTTTCCTTCACTACCTAACCCCATGTAATGCAGTGCCCATTAGCAGTATCTATCAAGTCTATACATCAATGGTCATTTATTTGTGTCTACTACCAGTCATCATTCTAATAAAGAATATATTACCAGGCAGATAACGATACTATTTTTACTAGCAAAACAGTCTATAGAGAAGGCAGTTTAGTTGTCATGATCACTAATGAGGAAATAATCAACCTGAGATATCAACTCAAGCCAGAATCCTGCAAACAAAAGGAGATATAGCCCTTGAAATCACATCGAGTCCTGTTCTGCAGAATGGAAAAGGACGAAGGGACTTTATGTCCATAATAAATCTGGATAAAAATGTCCTTCTACAAAACAAACGTGAGCTGTTACATCATTCAGTCCCCCACCCAGTTCTTTGATTTTTACATGTCAATAATTTTCACAGGAATCATGGTAACTGCTGGGAGAAAGAACCTCTAATAGGGTCCAAATGTAACAGCCTTTACAATAGGGAAGTTTTGAAAACAGAATTGTATATACAGGTTTGTTTGGTATCACTATAGAGAAGATAGTACTATCTCTTCCCCAACCAACTATCCCTGTTCTCTTCTGTTGAATATCCATTTTCCCCAAACAACCATTATGTGACTGGCAGGAGACTCCTCCTTCACTGAGTGCAGTCATGGCTGTCTGTGAGTACCGTGGATGGTGGCACTGTTTCCAGGACCATTAGGCGTTTATTCTTCAATGGAGGCTCCTGGATCAAATGCAGAAGGAGAATACTTCTGTCCACTATTGGTATTTCACCTCTTCCCTGTATTGTCTCTCCCTTCTTGTTTTTCCATGCATATAGACTGTTTCCTTTTCTTCTTCTAGCCCTGGGAGAATGGTTTTCTTGAATCCCCACTTAAGAAAATTATGAAACACTGAGAAGAAGTCTCTTCTCTTAAATTTTTTTAACTTCTCCTTTTGAAAAAATTAAATGACTAAAATATAAATTTGATTTGAATGGTCCTTAACTGTATTTCTTTCTAACATGGATAGGGATTTGCTTCTGCAGGTTGAATTTACACAGAACAAAACAAAACAAACAAAACAAACAAACAAACAAACAAAACCCAGAAAGATTCCTAATAACTGAAAGGAGAAGCTTCAAGAAACATTCTAAACACAAAGCAACAAAAATGACCATAAGATGTGTTTTACATGTTTGACCTATAAACATGGATAATGGCCCATCCAGGGGTTGGTGGTGTTAATACTGCAAACAACATATTCTTGTAAAGTAATCCTCCAATTCAGTCTAAAACTGTCCCAGAGAATTTGAAAAGGTTGTCAAATGTGAATTCAAAAAACACAACACTCACAAAGCACTGTGCCAAAATTTTAAGAAGATACAAAAGAAAAGGTATTTTTATTGCTACCCAGGGGATTTGCATGCCCTAGTCCAAAGAAATGTCCAAATAACATATTTTAAAAATATGTTACATTTTAATATTTTTATTTCATGGGTTTGGCTGTATGTGTGTATGGACATGTGTTACAGTCTACATATGGAGATCAGAGAATAACTTCTAGGACACCAGTTCTTTCTTCTAGTTTGTGAATCACAAGAGTCAGTCTCAGGATGTCGGGCATGTTGGTAAGTGACTAGCTCTCAAATATTTATCAGCATAAAATGAGCTGCCTCATATTATAACTTTATACTTTTTTCTGTCTTATTATTCAGGAATAAAAGAGATTGTTTACTAAGTTCCTATTCATAAAATGTTTAAATGCTCTCTGCATCTGAGTGGCACATTGCATGGATAACTTTCCACATGAGTTAGTTTAATAGAGCTTTGAAACAGAACCAAGTCACATCATTCCAAATGAGATAATCACCATGAGATGGACTGCTGATAGTCAACATGATAATCATCCTGAGAGGAAGCTAGCTGCTTTGATTGAAGGCAACTCAAAGATCAAACTCACAATAACTCAGAAGCTAACCAGTACCCCTGAACTGTTATCCATTGCTCCCTGCAAAATGTTCACTAACACAGTATTTCCTTCCCTTCCCCAAGTGTTCCCTCTCCTCCTTTTCCATTCTACAGCATCATCATAGCTGGACGCTGGAAATGAAGTTGGAAGTTCAAAATATACCAATCTTCTGCTTCCTTTATTCAAACATGAAGAAACCCTCACAGTGGCATTTCTGCTATTTATCCGGACCCTGGGTTGGAATCCTCAGATTTTGGTATTTAGAGTAAATAGAGAGAGAGGCCTTGAGACAGATATTAGGGGACACAGAGAGACCCTAGACCAAATGCCTCATCTGATCTGCTAGTTTAAAACTCTGTTTTGCTACATAAAGAAATGAACAGTTTAATTACACAATTAAACATGTCTTAATAGATTACAAAAATAGCAATGCATTATTGATTCCTTTGAGTGTGTATTACTTTGCAATACACTGATACTGCTTCTCCCACTGAGGAGTGGACTCTGCCTAACTCCTTGAATCCAAGGCTGTCTGTGTAATTTGCTTTTATAATGTGATACATGCAGAAGCTTTTTTCTCTCTTTGCTGCATATAAAACAGAACATTTTTTTCCTCATTGGAGAAGTCTTAAAACAACGAAAAAAAGAATATGCTTAGTAAAAGGTAAGATTCAATAGTGTAGTTTTTTGAGAGCTAAAAGAGCTGTCAGAACTACTCAGTCCTGTTCAACAGTGGACTTTAAAATATTCTGAATATAGTTTTAAATAAAAGCTAGTATGTTTTAGTATGTTCCGCGGACCACCTCTCTTACCAATTCCTGTTGGAGACTTTCAAATCCAGTAAATCATGTGAGCAATTGGGACCATCCTGGGTCAGTCAACTCCAGTTAAATATCTAATGAATACATACGTCATGAGACCCAGAGCAGAATAGCCACCCACAGAGAACCTATTTCATACCGTTGGGAGTGTTTATTTTTCACAGAATAGCCAAATAAAAGGTATGCTCTTTAGGAATTGGTACATTAATATCTTTACTAATGAGGTACAAAAATCTTGGAGGAGAGCGATGCATAAAAAGATATTAGTTTACCATGTTTCTTTTTAATGAATAAATCTTTCAAGAATAGCTGTACTCCCGATTCTGCTATCCCAGAAAGTTGGCAATCTCCAGTTCACAAGTTTAAGTTGAGAGATTTTGAATATGAAGCCCATGTTGCCAACATCTTGAATTTTAAAAAAAATCTAAAGAATTATAAGGAAATGGCTTCTTTTCTTGGATATTTATACAAACTACTGATTTTCTAATGAAGCTGGATGGGACTGCTAATGTATAGGAAATGCACAAATGCAGACTTCAGATCCATAGCCAGGATTCGCGTGCAAAACCAAGGTTTTAGATTTATTGTCTTTACCTCTTTACCCATACTTCTGATAACAATATTGTTATCTGATACATCATTTTTCTCCATTGAAAGTCTAAATTGTGACTCATAACACCTGACTGTTACATGTCACTCAATGTCATCTTTCAAGTCCAGAACAATCAGCCAAGGAGACATAGGTAATATTTTTTTTCAGTGATATACTTACTGTAAGTCGCAATCTTCTTTCCTCTGGAAACAGAAAGTGGTAGAAGACAAAGATGACAGGGGCACCTGTGCTTAGTTGCATATGATTTGAGACTAGAGTTAATAGCATGAAATATATTCATACAGCAAACTTCGGCAAATGTGAAATTTCTGTGCTTCATAATAGAAAATCATTACCACTGGAAAGGTTTAAAAATCAGAGAAAATGACTGAGGGAAACTGCTTAAGAACATAACAGGCTTACAAAGCACAGAAAACACTGGATAAAACTACAAAGAATGACCTAACATTAAGTGAGTTTAGTAAAAGTTTATTCACACATGTATAAGCACAATGATAGGAAAACCTAAAGATGTTTCTGTACACAGTCAAAGAATGTAGTAAGAGCACTTACAGAAAAATGCTTAGTTTCAAATTTATACTGCAAGTAGCCATAGGACTTTTGAACCCAAATGACTTCCTAAAAATGGATTAGTTCTTAAATCTTGCTTATAATTTATGTTAATTCAATTGAGACAAGGAAGCTAATGCTAAAATATCACCATTTTAGTTCAAATTATTTGTAAATAGTCCAAAGTAAGAGACAAGGTAGGATTTCAAGCAAGTAAAACTTATAGTTTTAAGTTTCATATATAAAAGTCTGGTAAACATGGGTGAGCCTGAAATCTTTTATTTGATTGATTCATTGATATTAATCAATGATGTTGGTATTGTAGCTAATAAATCCATCTCTCAGATGTTTATTCCTCTATTGGTTATTGAGCATGTACCTGTGAGGGACATAATAACAGATGTTTTAACTGTGAGATAAAGCACATAGTGTTCCTGTACATATTAGAGACAATCTTGGGTGGCAATGCCCAATGAAAAATTAAGTTATATAGCATACTTGAAAGGAGAGGTTCAGGATTATTGTAGAACTTTACTTGGGAAATCAAAGAAGACATATGTTGGAGTAGATTGAATAGTTGTTGCTGATCCAGGGTAGGAGCCAGCTCTGGATCAGTACCTATGCTATATTTTGCCTTGCTTAAAGAAGCTTCTGTTTGCTACAAGCTCCAGTCAATGAAGAGACACATGGCTGGCTGAACTGCTAAGAAGAGAGTGAGTACTTAGATATTCTTATGTGGGATGTCATTCTTTATCAACAACTCTACAGTACCTGACCCAGGCTCAGGGTACAGGATAGAAGAGGTTGAATAAATGTAAGAGCTAGAAGTTGGGAGAAATGTTATTAAATACTGTCTTCTGGATATCACCTGGCTATTGTGTTCATGAACTCACAATAGCTGCTGCTACCCACATAAGACCTACAATCAATAGAGCTGGTCAAAATGTCTTCATAGATGGAAAATAGGACCTCCAGTCCCCATCGTTACTAAAGTGCCATTGGCAACTGATGGCTGTGTTTAGAGGGGGGAATCATTCTTGTTGAAGGTGTAGTTATGGGTAGATCTCCTTTGTTTCATGTGGTGGCCCTTACTCATACATGTATTTGGGCCCACACTCTTGCATATATTAGGGCCCCCACTCATGCATTATTAAGGCCCTACAACCATGCATGTATTGGAAGCACAAATTGGACTTAGTGAGTTGTCAAAAACAAGATACACAATAAGAAAAGGGAAGTGATGTAGAGAATACAGGGAAAGGTGGAGGGTGGAACCAGGAGTTGGTTATATACTACCATGTTTTGTTGTATAAATTATGTATTTCTCAACATTATTTGTTTAGTTCTTTGGGAGTTTCATAAAATATATGTTATCATAAATACAACTCCCAGCAAGTCTCTCAACTTCTTGAAGGTCTACTTCCCTTTGTACACATTTCACTTTGGATCCTCTATGTTTTCTTCATCTATGAAGTCTAATTTGTGCTGTTAACATAGTCTGAATTGAATTGAATTGAATGAGTGACCTTCCCCTGGATCAAAACTTTCATGGACAACATTCTGAAAGAAAACTGTCTCTCCTCAACCAAGCAGCTACCACTTGCCAATATATCCTTGGCTATGAGAAGAACTTCGTGTCTATCTCCCCTCTCCATGCTGAGATTTGGTCTGGACTGTGCTTGTGTGGGGCTCGTGTATGCTGTCACAATTGCTGTGGGTTTTTATGTGGAGCTGCCCATTTGTGTCTCGAGAGTACTGTTTCCTTGTCTTCATCTACCATCTTTGTCTCTTACAGTCTTTCTCTTACCTCTCTTGCATTATTTCTGAGTCTTGGGGAGGAAGGAAGATCGTATAGCCATCTCACTTAAGGTTGAGCGTTACCTGAAAGCTTCATCCCTCTTTGCTAGCTACCATAGTGCTGGAAAATGCTATGCATGATACTGGAGGAGAAAGGCAAACATCATTCATACTCAGCTATGAATCCTGTGAGCTAAAATAATGTCTATCCTGACAAGACATGACTATAGGTGTGGTAGTAACGTGAAAATCATGGAAGGAGCCAATCACTTCAGATTGGATTTAAGTCCCACTCCATAAGATGAAAACCATTGCTGGATAAAGTATTTCTGGTAAGAAAAGTCCTAGATCCTATGAGAGAACCTACTGTTGTTCTGCTAAATGGACATAATGTTACACTGAGTCTTGTTCAACCATCATCAGAGAAGTTAGTATTTGCAGTAGACATTGATTAACACAGATATTTCTAATGGGGCAGGATACACAGAAGAAGAGACAAAAAAGACAGAGGAGGAGGTGGTGGAAGAGGAGGAAGAGGAATACTTTTGGAAGGGGAAGAATGTTTCAGGAAGAAAAACAAATAGAAAAGAACTGAGAAGTTTATTGTTGTCAGGCATGTACAGTCAATGAGAGTGAGAAAGCATTTCAGACTCAGAAGGTAGCATGTAGCAAAACCCAGTTATGTGGTTGAAGAGAGAACTATGCAAAGGAACAAAGAGAGGGTGATGAGAGGGTGACTGCCACTCAGTTCTTGGCCAAGATCATAGAGTCAAAGGATGTTACTGAGCACTCTGGGGACCCTAGTTCAATTTCTTCACTTTACAGGTGAAGAAGCAAGCTCAGAGGGGTTACATGACTTGGCCAAGGTGACATTGCTAATGAGTGGTGGATCTGGGATCAGAGCCCAGGGCTCCTAATTACCCTTTTAATGCTTTTCCACTACACCATGCTGATTCTTTGTATCTGTGCTAATGAGTAGATCAAGATGCTGTGAAATTAGCATAATAATTATTTGTATATCAATACTGCATTTAAAATAGTGCAATGGAACATAGCTTATCCTTCACAACCCATACTTGTAAATTGTCAATGTACTAGTCATAAATAAATAAATAAATAATAACCGGATTTTCATTATAGAAAATGTATGGACTAAAACCCAAGCTCGAGACTTGTAGAGTTAACACTATATCTGTCTTAATGGATTTTAGATTAATGACATTGATTCTTTTCTGTACTCAATAATTTTACTGTTGTGTCTGAGGCATCAGGCTAGGACTACACAGCTTCACGATAGCAAACATGATTCAGTCACTGCTTTCAGTAAGTTTAGAGTCAACTACATATGGACCACATTTTGTTTTGTTTTCTGGCATGCAAATGAGAAAGTGTTTTTGTGTAACACCTAATAGAAAGAATGTGGGACTTCTGGCCAGAATTCTGGAAGAATATCCTCTCCTAAACTAACATTCAAATCCAGTAATCATTCTCTGATGAGGGTGGCTAGCCATGGAGGGTAGGGAGCAGGAGAGGGAGGAAATTACAGTTGTTGTTTAATTAGACCACTGTTAGGTCTTCAAAGTGAAATTACCTGGTGCTCTCCTGTGACAGATGACAGTGCTATGGAGAGCTGGTGATGAAACCCAGCCGCTGAATTACATTGAACTGCAAACTGCATTTGTTCTTAGGTGCATGGTGATTTACTATAATAATGATCATCCATTTGCAGGACAGCTGAGATTTTTTAGGAGCTTGATTGCTTTTGGCATTGCTTTATTAGTCTAGGAAGCAAGCAACCCATTTGCAACAATTCTTAGCTTGTACCAGCTACACTATTCCCTGGTTACAAAAGCCTGCCATTTAAGACTGTTGTGTCAGCTCTGAGTGTTTTTTTTTTTTTTCTGTGACAATTCTCTAACAGTATAGACAATTGTTTAATCAACATCAGCATGGAGATACCCATCCCTAAAATTTCAAGTTCATTTGAAGCACTAAGTTTTATGGACAGGGTGGATATTTTTGATCAATGTTCCTAGGGGAACTCAGTTTCTCACAATCTCTCTCTTAAGAATTACACTAACATCTATATCCTACAATTCATCTGATAATGCTCCCAAGCCTTCACTGAATTGCACTGGACGAGAACCTAATGGTGTTGACTCTTTCCAGATCACTGAAGAAATCAACTCTCATCTCTGTTGCTGATACTTTTCAGCCCATCCATCTTGAAAATGTCTATGGGATGAATCTGCTGGAGCTTCAGAAATGTAATTCCTAGGCCTGGATTCTCTTGCACAGCCACTTTATATACAAAGATGAGAATAGCAGAAAGGTCATTTCCAAAGAAAGTGACATTTATTCTGTATTCACTGAAAAGCCAAAAGAGTTTTCTCATTCACCCGTACCCACTGAGCCTTGCATCTCTCTCAGAAGAAGTGAAAAGAGGCTGTGTCTCTGCTACAGCATCAGAGTCCAGGCTCAGACCTGTCTGAAAAATGGCTTCTTTCAAGGCAAGAACCTGCGGGCTTTATGTTGTTTAGATTCTACCCTGCTTGACAGGTTCTATTTACTTTGATCTATACAGCTAAGCTATGGTCAACTTCTTTCTCAGTTACATATTTTCCAACATTATCTTTTGCAGTTTTCTCAGATAGGGTAAGAGAATCACTGTATTGGTTAATGAACACACATCTAGATCCTATACATGGATAACAGAATATATGATATCCACATATATAGCTATATGTATGCACATCTATAGCTACACCATGCTATATCAACTATTAGTTCTCTATAGTATACAAAAAGAAATTAAGATATAAGTTAATACTATTAATTAAAATCAAGACCAAGTATATCTGAGGAAAGTAAAATCAAAAATGTCTCAAAACTCATACTACCCTGTAGCTTTGACTGTATTTGCAGTAAGATCTTTGGTGAGAGCCTTTGCTGAGCAGATCTTCTGAGCTGCTTCTACATAGCTGCTTTACACAGACTTGAGAGTCAGTGCTATTCACCAACAGAATGCTATGGTCGGTAAGGGGCATGGGTTCTAGAATAGTGAAAGAAAGGAAGAAGTCAAGAGGAAGCTTGGTGACACATAATTAGCAAAGTGTATGGTCTTTGCCTCAACTGAAATGTTTAAAATCAGAAGACCATATTGCTGAGCAGTCAGTTAAAGCCGCAGGCTTTGGTTATTCACCATGGCTACACTGATGACTAAACTGTATCATTGACTAAATTACTAAAGTGCTTTGTATTTTCCTTGTAAAATGAATTTCATCTCACTTTCTACCTTGTTGGTTTATTGGGAGAGTAAGTGAATTAACATAGGCAAGGTAATCATAACAAACTCTGACATACAATAAGGACTCATTATTGTAGACCATTAAGGAATGCCCCATCAGAGGCAATTCAGGTCACTGTGAAATTGAAAAGTTTGGAAGGTGAGAGCCCATGTTGTTAAAGTTAGGGCTGGAGTGGAACTGTAAATCTAGCTGTTGAAATAATAAACAGAGTAATTATTAGTGAATTAGCAGCAAGTCGGATGGCATTACATTTAAGACTTGAACCTTGCTCCAACTACTTTTAACTTCTTTAATGTTTAAGACCTATAAATGTCAGAGCTCACTAATTTCTTTGGCTTTCAATAAATGCCAGTGACTTTGAGAATTGCTATCCCTTTAGCTTATCTGGCAAGAGCACAAGCTTAAAGGGTATCCAAGAGGGCAATGATGGGCCATTCTCTTCCCAGTGGAAAATGAGGGTTATTGAAATCAGACAGCTTCTCAGGCTACAAAAGTTCCAGGGACCTTTTGCATGGAATCACCTGAACTAAGGTGCACAATGGGGTTTCCAAGGACAAAGATGGCATAGCCCCCTTGTCAGTTAAAGGATACCACAGTCATTAGCAGAAATATGTTGGCAAGCATATACAGTTAATTCCTCTGGAATACTTACAGGGTAAATGTTTCTAATAAGATGTTCTAAATGTCTAAAGCATATCTCATTTAGTTCTCTTCAAAGGTGATTTAAATATTTCAACTGGAAATTCTTCTAACAGAAGTGGAACACACCTGAACAGAGAGTCTGGAGAATTTTTTCCTTAATAATACAAGATCATCACAGTGGATATCAATTATTGAACTGTGCTATTATGTAGGGGCTACTGAAGTATGAAGGACTATTTGCCTTGCCTTAAATGAACCCAGTGGACATTCCTCTTAATAGCCTTTATGTTTCTTTCCTGATAGATAGGCAGTTTAGCTTTTCTCTCAATAGCATAGCCCTTTCTCTTCTTGCATTGGATTGGACATCAAGGAAAAATAGATGGCAAGAATTTCACAGGAACTAAAAATAATTAGATTCACTCTGTTTTCTCAAAATGATTGTCTTATGAACACAGTAATTGTTAATAACTCATGTGTACAGCATCTTTATTTTGTATAAGAAGGGAGTGTTTAGTTTCAGAATTTCCTAGTCTGACATAGAGCAATACTAATCCAAGTGTTAGGTAAAATTCACGAGAAGAGTTTGGGAAAATGATGATCATGGTGCTTGCACATGTGTGCACACCCCACACCCCATTTAAAAACAATTTTATTTTTGTAAGTATTGTCAGCTAGGTACTATTAAAGGTGCTGGTGGTAGAGCAAGAAACAGTTTTCACTTTGTTTTCTTCTGAATTCACATCTGTAGGTGAGAGTGACACACAATCAGGAAGAAAAGAACAGGATGATTTCTGAATACAACTGTTTTGATGAAGCAAGAAAGGGGGTGTGATGATGGAGGGAGAGGAAGTGGAAGTGGTCAAGCTAGGAGAGAAGAAGAATATGTAACTTTCAGTGACCTGGGAGAAGAACCAAAGCATTGTAAAGTCTCTTAGTGAGCCCTTTTTGATCAAACAGAAAGCTGGGGAGTCAGCTAAAGCATTTAAGGAGGAAGATGAAGCCCTAAGTCTATAGCATACATTGATCATAGAGGAGTGGGAGGAGAGTGGGCAAGAGTGGGAAGAGGGCATAGCTCTGCTGCACCAACCACTCCCTGCTGGCAAGGAAGGAAAAAGGAATAAGGAAGTGACCGAGAATAGGCACAGGGCTCTGAGAAGACCTGAGCAACCCATGGGCATATAAAAGTAGCCAGGGGTATTCTTTGTTAATGCTGATGAAGACAAGCAAACATGCAGAGTATTGAAGGGAGATCTAACTTCTGCAATAGCATCAGCTATATGTTGAGAATATTGATTAATTTCAGCATCACCTTTTTTTTTCCTAATCAATGTGCATTCATATTTCCAGTGCTGTCAAGAGTTAATGGCAACAAATACCTTGGAATTCAGTTAGGTTTTTCTACACATAAATTTAAGCTGTGGTTAACTATAGCTATGAATTAGATTCACCTGATGCTTAATGATACAGCTGCCCAGACCCCATTCCAGATGAATTAAATTGGAATCTGTGGGTAGTTGGGCCTAGGGTGATGTGTGTGGATCTGATGCGCACACGACTCCCAACTGAGAATCATTACCCTCGAGCAGGTGTTCACAACCTTGACTGCACATTAGAAGCACTTGGTTAAGCTTCAAAAAATAACCCATGCCCAGGCCTCACCTTGGATCAATTAAATAAGAATCTCTGGGGACTGAAGACCTGAACATTGGTATTTAAAAAACCAAACCAAACAAAAAAAAATAATGAAACAAAATAAGTGTCTTAGAAACCCTGCCTAAGGCTACAAAAATAAATGAAGCAAGGCCACTGTCTTCAGAGTTTATGCTCTAACAGGGAAGCTATGAATATGTGCAGTGCAGGATGGAATTCAGAATGACAACAAAAATAAAAAAAAGCATAAGAGACTTAGAGGATAGGCACAGGGTGTGCTGACTTAGTCAAACAGGTTTACTTGGAATTCTTCCTATTTTAGTACTGAAATTCTGAGTTCTGGGGAACTGCTCAGTCTCTTGCAAACCAGAATGGTAGGTCATTTTGTAAGGAGCTAGACATTACTTAGAAGACTCTGGAACGGTTAAAAAAAAAAAAAGCTTTATATTCTGCCTCATCACAAAGGTTGTAGAGCCAGGTGAACATCAACCAAGAAATCTGAAACTGACTTAAGATAGGAGTGGGGTCTGCTTCCGGCAGTGAGAACAGCATGGTATAAGCACCAGATGTCAAAGAGTGTGGAAACAGAACTCTGGTTGCTGTGAAAAGCTATGAAGGTGAGTCTGGAAGCATTCTAGATCACAGAGGGCCTCCTTTGATATACTCAAAAACTTGCCTTTTATCTCAAAGGCATGAAGGGATTCTGGGTAACGGTGGAGAACATAGCTGCAATTTTCTGACTTTGGAAATTTGTGTTAGAAAGAGCCTTGGGGAAAGCTCTGGGGTCATGTGCTTATTTCCGGAGAGCTTGCAGACCCAGTTAGGAACTAATTCATTTAACCCCTCCCACTACACGGGGCTCATTAGAAAAATGTAGGGGTCACACTTGCACAGAGCAGAATTTAGATGAAAGCAGTTTTCATCACTTGTGAAGGTGCTTCAGGTGGCACAGCCTATGCAGTTGCCTAGTATTCAGACATCAGAATCTGTGAGTCTGGAATCCATTTGCGCTTCACCACATGGTCCGAAAAAGTTCATCAACCTGAGTCTCAAAGTAGCAGCTGTACAGAACAGAGCTTGCCCTCTGACTGGGATACTGCTGATAAGATTAATGAAGTTTAGTTTGAAATGCTTTTGTGCTCTTAGAAAAATTTTCCAACCTAGATGTTTCTCCTATTTTACAAAGTATCATGAAACTACAGAAGAATAAATCATAAATGTTTCCCCAAATTTAATTCCGTACTGAATACTATGAGCTAGGTCTTAAACATTATCCAAAGGTCATGTATTGCAGGCTTAGTCACCTGCCAGAGGTGCTATTGAGATGTGGTGGACCATTTAAGGGATGAGGCCCTGTAAAAGGAAATTAACAGAAATTCGAGAAATTGGGACCCTGGCACATGTGGTGTGCTTGCTCCCCACCTCTCCCCCCTCCATTCCCCCTTCTCCATCCTTCTTTTCTCTTTTTCTCTTTTCAGCACCAGATATTATGATGTGAGCTGTTCTTTTCTACCACACACTCCCCACCATGATATTCTGCCTCACCAAAGGTACAAAAGTCATACAGTCAGGTGACCATGGATCAAAATGCTGAGGCACAAGGATCCTCCTGAATTCTCTCTCCTCTGCAACACTAGTGTGGGAAAGAATAGAAGGCAGCAGCGGTGGTGGAGTCCTGGAGGCTTTCCATGCTGTGGGTTCCACATGTGGCAGGAGGTCTAAGGTTCCAGTGGCCTGAGGCTTTGGCGGCAGCAGGCCCCAATGACATGAGGAAGTCCTTGGTTCCAAAACAGTTTATTGTCATGGTGGATGGTGGATGGATCTGGATGTACCCTGTAAAACTCAGGCCAGTCCCGAGTTAAATAGGGAGGGGGAAAGGGGGAGGATTGGGGAAGGCTCTGGGGAGGCAAGCTTAATTTGCTCTGCCCTCTGGCCTTCATTAGTATGTAAATCCCTAGGGCCTGAGGCCTATAGTCACACTCTCTACCTGTGCACTTTGGGAGGAGCTGTAATGGCCTACATAACTGAATGTAGTTCTATGGAGACTAGACTGCTTTTCAGGAACCTGGGTTCTGGGGGCATGCCGAACTCCTGCCAGTTCTCATGTAGAGCCTCGGGTTCTAAGCACATGCCTAGCCATGAACCAGAATACCTTTAAGCAGTCCCACACACTAGAACTACAGAACTGTGCCATCATGCCTAGCTTTTATTGTAGGTCCTGGGAATCTTAACTCTGGCACTTTGCCCACTGAGCCATCTCCCAGGGCTTACCTGTGCTTTTTTCTTCTCTATTAACTGATCTACTTAATTAAATGAGTTTATATAATATTTAACATTGACTTTCATCCTAGCTTTCTATTTTAAAATAATATTCATTTTATAAACTATGATATCATATATAACACAAACAATAGATAAAGTAAGTAAACCTTCAATAAAAATAAAACATACTACAGACATTATTACAAGAAAGTGAGGGAGTACATAAGATATTTGGCAGTTTATAGGGGAGAATTAGTTTCAGCCCCTATTTATCAAACTGTGTATTTGTACCTCCATGGCACACTTTGAGTTGTAGTCCACTACTATGTTATCAATTTTATTAATCATAATTTTCCATTTTGACCATGTAAGAGTTTTTCTGATTTTTTCCTATCCACCTTTAGTTTGTCTCCATTGAGCTGTTCTGAAAGGACTTTCTTATGTAGTAGCAGGAGAATATGGTCTAATATCACTTCTGTATTTTCTATATTGGCCCTAGTTGCTAAACACACTAGCTGAAGAGGACATTGGAAAACACGATCTAGGAGCTGGTATGTCACATTTGTTTGTGGAAGTTGTCTTTAGCCAGATGAAAATATTAAACTTTAGTGTGCATTTGGGATACTGATTTATTGTTAACTGTGCCTTCCAAGTTTCTCTGAATGCAAATTCTCTCTAGGCTTTTGGATGCTGGCACACAGTGATTAAGTTCGGCTGTAAAACTCCCAGTTTTCAGTAGCTACCACTTATGTCTGACAGTTGATTTCTGGCTTTTTGGTTCTTTTCTTTTTTTTTTCCTTAGTTTTCATCTTCTGGGTGGATTTTACAAACTTCTTTACCTAGCTATGGATTCTAGTTTTGTTCTGCATTGAGATATCCTCTTACATTTGTCTTTCTACCACCTGAGTTCACTGAAAATAACAAATGCCTACCTTAATCTACTATCACATCATCATTTTTAAAGTACTATGTGGACTCAAATGAGCATGCAGTGAATAGTTGGCAAATAAAACAATTGTTAATACATTTGATATCAGAGTCTTTGACAAGCTATTATGATTGCAAACAGCTTGGTATGTTTTCCTTTTGAGGCCTGAATTGGTCAGAAGTGCAGTGGAGAGGTGCTGTGTGAAAGTGATGACAGTTGTCAGGAGTGATCCTGCCAAGCACTTCCCTAGCCAGAAGACCTTCAGGCTACAGCGGTCTTCCCTTGGTTTAAGTTCACCATTGAGTCTTCTTTAGTTAATACAATGCCTACTTTATCTGTGGCTTAACATGATTAGACATTCACAAAGGTGTTAAACACCATACACATAATGGAAGCACCATAGAAGAGAGCAGGCAACAGTGTGGAGCAAGGCCTTTATCATTTCTCTTCTGACACACCATCAAGAGAAATGGAGAGTAGCTCACATTTACTTTAGGTCTAATAGCTACCAGAACTTGGGTTAGGGTTACATATGTCCCTCCTTTTATTAATTTTTATTCTTCCTTTAACTCCATTTTTCTTCCTCTTTCCTCTCCTCTCTCTGCCCTTCTTCTAATATAGCTTCCTGTCAACCTTTCTACACTCTTTCCTCCTTACATCCTCATTTCTTCTTTTCCAGCATCCAATTTAGCAATGTGACACTCAGTAGACTTCCTATTTCCAACCAGCATGTTGGGGGTTGGAAATAATTTCTCTACCTTAAAAACAATGAAAAAGTTAAACAAATGGAAAGGTTAAGATTTCTTCTTAGATTTATTAGAAAAAAGAAGCCTCAGATAGTCCTTTGATTCCTAATATTTGAACAAGTGCATAAGGAGAGTAGAAGCTTACCAGCATGAACCTCCATGGGAATAAATGCCAGGAACTACAAATGAAAAGGTGCTCAAAGGCTCAGAGTGGACAAGTTTAAGAAACAGCAACTCTAATAGAACCTGCTAGAGCAGGATCCCCACCTAAAGAACTTGACCAGATCCTCACAGTATCACAGATAAATACATTTTTGCCTTCAGTGGAGAGAAGAAAACCGTTTTGATATAAGTAACAATATGCTATTCTCAACAAGACCTGATATTTAGAGAGGTAAAACTAAGTCACCTGGTTTTCTCAGCATCTAACTTACCTGAGAGAAGAGAAATACTCAAGCCAAGGCCATTACAACTCTTCTGTCCTTCCCAAGATGAAGAGAGATAAAGCAGTACCTCTGACCCTTGCAGAAGAGAGACAGAGTCACAATAAGGATGAGGCTTGGTCACTGTGCTGCTCACTAGTCCCTTCCCCAAACATCATCATATTAAATTTAGAAAACACAATTTTGAAAGACAGAAAACATCAAAGCCAGAGTCAGAGAGGACAGAGATGGATGTATCCAACATATACATGCACATACAGACCATGGAATCCTTACAGCTTCAGGAGCTGTGCACTACTTCTAGCTCTTGCATAGTCAATGTATCTAAAGATTCTGAATCTTAAGTGATGTATCCCACAGCTCCTAAAGACATATGCCAAGATTGTTGAGACTGGTAGCAAAGGAATCTTCAAAATGGTATCTATTAGAGCTGTACCATCCAATATGGAAGCCTCTGGAAATTGGTAGTCATTTAAATATATACTCATGGCAGTTAAATGTAAGTTCATTGAGATTAAGAATTCATTTCATCAGTGAGAGCCATGATTCATGTGCTATCAAGGTAGGTGAAGTTTGATGCTATCATGTTGGACTGAGTAGAAG
Organism: Grammomys surdaster; assembly: GCF_004785775.1. Classification (NCBI taxonomy): domain Eukaryota; kingdom Metazoa; phylum Chordata; class Mammalia; order Rodentia; family Muridae; genus Grammomys; species Grammomys surdaster. The sequence continues at coordinate 6,090,272 of NW_021604608.1, forward strand.
CATTAATACTTTTATTGTTGCAGAGAATTCTATTGGGTAAGAGTTGTTAGCTATCACTGAACCTGAAAAACAGTAACCAGTTTCTTTCACAGTCAAATTCATCCTACCTGTCCTGGAGAGTAGGCTCCTTTCTGCCTTCTTCCCATATCTGAGAAGGGGATGCTATCCAGCATATTTACAACTTAGACAACAAGACATTGTCTTGGGGAAGATGAATCTCTTGCTAATAATGGCTCTAATGTCACTTTGGCATCCAGCCTTTCTGGATAAAAAAAGGAAACCATGCTCATATTCACTCCACTTGATTATGCACTCACTTAGGTCAATGGAATTTTTTCTCAATTTTTTTTCTTGGTAACTTGTAATAGTAAACGTTGTCTAATTTGTCTTGTTCCTTCTTATATTCATAGGTTTTTTTTTCCTTTTTAGTATCTAACTTGGTATGGTGTAGGTAGTGTCAAAATTTTCTCTCAAAGCTAAGGCCATGTTGTCCTCAGAAAATAAACATTACCAACCTTTAACATGCCTACTGGTGCCAAGACACAGGTAGCTTTCTGTGCTCTCCAAAATCCCTCCCCATCCCTAGTTACCCCATGGCTTCTTTACTTCCTCCTAGTTTTTCTCCTGTCCCTTGAGACTAACAAGATTTTGTACTCCTACCCTCAAAGAACTCTCTAGCTTGTCCAAGTGTCAAAGAGACATAGGTAACCTTAATATTATCTCCTGTATCACCCCATCTTAATTCCGATTGCCTAGAGGCTGTTAGCACTAGATTCAGTCTATTCAGAACATCTAGTGCCCTGACCCGCTTTGTTGAATCCACCTGATCCTATATGGCTTGAACCATTTGAAATCTCCACACTGATACCTGGTCCAATAACCAGGACCCAGTCCCATAGTGATGAAACATACACATACCTTTCCCAATCTCCAGGTTCAAACCTCATGGCAATGTCCCAAGCAGAAACCCAGCCTTCTATCTCCAAATCAGGCACACAACCAACACAGGAATTCCACAAGCCCAGCTCCCACTGCAAAAATAATAGGAAAAGTTAAGACCTCATTTTAGCTCATTACATCCACAAATCCAATGGAAATGTTCTCCAATAATTCAAGAAGTTTAAAGAACAAATAAAGAAAACACCTCAAGGAACTTAAAGAGAATAAACGCCCAAGTGGTACTAAATACCAGAAGTGTATGGATGAAGGAAATGATCAGGAAACCCTCAATATCTGTACTTAAAGACTGAGACATGGTGAGCCCTTGAGGTTAATGCAGATAAAGATTACATACAGATTTGGTGTTGGATGGAGATGTCTTTTCAAGGGAAGATGATGAGTTCCTAAGCTAGAATTTGTCAATTAAGGGGAGAGGTATGTAGGTATTAGGATATCTAAGCAAACTCTCAAGTATTCTCTGACTTTCCAAAAACAATCTTCTTCAGCAGAGTTGCCCTTTGAGGAGAGTAAAATGAAGGGAAAAAAATAAGAGAAAACGGTATGTGTAGTCTCTCTCTCTCTCTCTCTCTCTCTCTCTCTCTCTCTCTCTCTCTCTCTCTGTGTGTGTGTGTGTGTGTGTGTGTGTGTGTGTGTGTTTTCTATTTTGATCCAGTGTCAGGAGGCTTGCAGGGAGCAAGAAGCTAGCTACTTCATTCTTGTTTTGTTGTCTGACCTAATATTTAATTTTAAGCAGCTTTGTGACAAGAAAGGAGTCATGGAGAATTGTTAGGATATTATTGGAGAATAGTCAGTAATTTGAAGGGTCTCTCCTTTTCTAAGAACAAGGATAGGGAAACATATGGTCTCAAAGAAAGCCAGCAAAATATACTTGGAAGTAAAATGTTTAACTAGTTCACTTACCACACCTGTCTTTAAGGTTTAATGTAGTGACTCAGATTCCTCTGACAGGATAGCTAAAAAGGAAGTGGTTATAAACAAAGCCAAAACCAAGATGGACTGCCTCAAGGAAGTTAAATGGAACCATGAAGAAAGTCCCAGACAAGCATATCACTGACCCTGGCTTCCCAATGTCCTCAAAGCACCAATTACCCAAGATGAGAGTGGCAGAAAGTCAGGAGTTTCCTATTAAAAACTTAGAGCAAAGCTCGGACCCCTTCATACATTTTCATTCATTCCATCCAGGTCTCGGGCTCACAGATGGAGAACTGAGTCGTTCTTTCCCCTGTTAGGATTGAAGACCTGATTTTGAAACACTACAATAAAACTAACTCAAATTCCCAAGGCCCAAAATACAGGAGCAGACATTTATTTCTTCTTCAATACAGCGGAGATTTTCTATAAATTTAGCTTCTGATTAGAAAACTTCTTACATTGGAAAATTTGAGCAATGAAATTTCAGTAATAAGCCAAATACAGGTCTGCTTGAGGTCGAATGAAATTTAGATGAAAAATCCAGGATTATCAAAAAGAATGTACAGACCTTCAAGTTTCTGTTCAGTCAAGGTCAACGGGTTGGATTCTTTCATTTTTGATTTTTACAGCAGCACATAATTTCTATTTCTAGTTGGCTCTCTGCATTTTTTTTTTTTGAGCAATAAATTTTGCTTGCAAACTAAACTTTACTTGCAATCAGGTTGGGAAGTTTCCCTGCCTGAATATTATTACACCTATCACTTTAGCCAGCTATTGATTATAAGAAAATCAATAGAAAATTTAAAATAATTAAACAGATCTAATAGTATTCTGGTAAAATTTGTACCAGGTTACTCTAATGTAATTACTTAAGTGATAATGAGGGAAACTGAGGCACAAGAACTGAGGCGATAGTGAACAGTTCCCGTTTAACTCATCTTCCTCCAAAGTACAAGACCATGTCTGTTAAGCACCTACTTTCATGTGTATTATCCTAATGATTTCATAATTCTCATTATTGCAGTGAATGGGAAAGCAGAACTAACTATACATCCCTCGTTGTTTCCTTGTATGTTGCCTTGCATTCTGGTGTCATTAAGGTGCTATTAGTACTCAGTGTTTATACGACCTGAAATTGCTTAAGGGCAGTAATAGCTTTGGAAGGTTGTGTTTCTCTATTGCCCACCTGATACAAGTGTCCAACTAAAAATTAGTACAAGACATATTGCCAAAACAGGGAGTTGCTGGAGACTTCTACATTTTAGTGAAGGAAGTTCCCCTAATTTGTGCCTTTAGGAGAGAGTTAGCAGAAACTTGTAGGAACTAGTGGGCAACCTTAAAAGTGTTCTTACCCTCTAAGATTTTCCTGAAATATGTGCTGTCTTCACAGCCACACTTGTGAGAGACTTACCCTTTACATAGGCCATATTGACTAAAGGGAAGGGCTCCCCAGAAGGGATTTATGGCTGAAAGCTTCCTTAATTATAGGCTAGTATAATAAGTCCTTCCAGTGTCTTAATGATTGGGGAATTAAGAAGTTCCTTAATAGAAATTGACAGGATCCATTGTCATTGCAAAAAAGGTTCTCTTATGGTCTGGAGTACCCTGCCAACCATCTCAGGATTTAAGGTTCCCTAAAGGCTCATTAACATCTCAGACCATAAGGTCTCCAAAGGAGACACTAATGGCCCACCTCGTTATGATCTGAGGATAATGACGGTGTGACATCCATCTCTACTGAGAAGATAATGGCTTTGTAAAAACTGTTATGATGTCAGCAGAAGAAGAAATCTCATTTGCACTTTATAATCTTTGGTTTCTAATATGCCATAGTTTCTAAATTATACTGGAATTATTTTACAAATCAAGCTTAATAGAGGCAATGCAATATGCTCTGAAAAATCAAAATAGTCTCTTAAAACAGCTGTTAGCATCCTTATGGTAGTGCATCAATGAATGGTTAGATTAGTAATGTTCTCACAGACCTGAAATACATACGAGTAATAGAACAAGAATTAAAAGCTTAACTTTCTCTTGATTTACATATTCATTTACTCCTGGGAGTACTGAGTCTTGTTTTCAGACTGTGTCAAAACAAAAGAAATTGTCCATTGTAATAATGATACTGATTCAGTTGAGTACTAGCTTCTACTGAGTACTCATTCTTCTTTATGTCCTCGGCTAAGTAATTTTCATTCAAAAAAAATCTATGAGGTGGGCAAACTCACACTCTATACAGATGAGACACAGATGTACAGAGTAGCTAAGGATGTCATCCACATCAGCCAGTCTAGTGTGTAGAGCTGAGGGAGATTCCCACCCTGTCAGTCTAACTCTGAATTCATGCCATAGAAAGGGTGACAGATTTCAGAACTAGGACAAATAGGTTAATGCTTGGTTGACAAATAGCGGTATGAACTTGAGCAATTTATTTTACCTCTGGACATTTTGAACTTGAAGCGATCCTTCAGTTTCATCATTTTAATTGACAGGAAATTCCCAATATTAGAGAAGGGATCAGAACTTCTACAGTGTCCTCACAGACATGTCCAGTGCTCATTGGTACTGAGATCATCACCTTCTGATCAGTTTGGACAAATCATTTTCCCCTTTGATACTCAATAGTTGATTTAAAAATGATGATGCCGTTTATATAAAGCATATGGAGGAAAAGCACCTCTCATTATTGCTTAACTGTGTAAAACATGCTCAAACCATTTTCAAATCAATTTCTATTTGGCTTTAAACAAGGGGGAAATGGAGATGAGCATAAAGAAAAATCTATTAGTCAGTGTTAGTACTGCTTTTTATAGCTTTAAGCATTTTCCTGCCTAGAAACATAAGAAAGAAAATTACCATTTAAGGAGATTTCTATATTGGATTATATTTAATAATAAACCACCACAAAACAGAGAGTTATACAATAATAATTAAAAAATAAAATCAGTAGATACTGTTTCAGCCATGAAGCCTTGCTAGCTAGTGGAGCTCCAGCTGCAATACCCAAATCCTCCCACTAGAGGGTGAATTGCTCTTGATGAAGAGGACTTCAGTGTTTGGGGAGGGGGACAGAGGAAGCTAATAACTTACAATTATCATAAACTCCCTACATATATTCAGAGTAACTTTGTACCATAATACTCATACTCAATAAGTATTTACAGAAAATTCTGAATATCCAGTCCTGATGGAGGTTTAGCCAATTATTACATGATAAGACATAGGTTATATCTGGAAAGAACCTGACCATGTAACAAGGATGTAACAGTATGGTATCTCAGCTGTATGAGGATGGATTAAGATAAGGCTTTCAGAAGACAGCAGGATAACTATGAATATCTTAGGAGAGTGCTCCTAAACCTTTACGGTGTCTAGAATTTGTCTGACATTAGTGTAGTCATCTCGTTTTATACAATGCATGATAATTAGAAAGCAATCAGCCCACGCATAAATACTCTATGATTCCTCAATTTTTTTAAAAAGGAAATGGGATGTATGGATGACAAGTTTTCCTTAGCTGTTGGTCTCCCGTGTGTGTTTTCTTCTGAGCTACAGTGACTTTGACATCTCTGAATGCTGCAGGCTATGTATAGAAGTGTTAGAAGAACCCTGTGCAAAAGGTTAGCTATGATTTCCATGCATCCTGTCAACCAAGTTTTTTAAAAAGCCAAAAGCTAGTTGCTGATGTTGTGGCAAAAGTATGATTCAGGCAAAGAATCTCCCTGTATTTCTTGTCCTGGTTTGCACAGAGGCTTGATGTGCACAGAATGTAGATATCAGTTTGACAATCCACTTAGGAAAGAGGTCCAAGATATTAAAAGAAGCAGAAAGAATGCAGAAAGTTCAAAAGATACATCTTATTAACAAAAATAAAATGCCGTTCAAATGTTAGTTCCAATAACTGCCAAACTTTCCACATTTTCTAGTAGATCCTATCTCAAGCAGACTTCAGAGAAGACTCTATAATCCAAATTATACTGATCAATGGCCATGCATTGTTTCATTTGTTGAAAGTAGACTCCAAAAAGGAGTTCTCTCTTGTCCCAGACTCATGGATGGTTAAGTGCCCTCTAAAAATGCTTTTCTGGTTCAGCCTGGCTCTCTAGCCCTGCCATAAAGAAAAAGAAAAACAGTAAATGAGAAGGGCTCATAAAACATCATACACTTTCAAATAGTTAAGGGTAAACCATTTCCAACAGAGGTAACTATTGTTTCATCTATGGTAATAAAGTGCCTACTGTGGGAACAAGAAGCTGGGAGCTCATCCATGGAGAGATGCTTTCTTCCTGGGACTCTCTCAGTCAATCAGGAACCCTGGACAGATGATTTCAGTAGGGATTCTCCATTCTACTGGTTGTTGTAAGTGCCTGATTTCATATGTCTTACTATTTATCTGCTACTTGGTACATTTTTGGTCTCCTGGTTTTGTTCCTTGTATGCTTACCAATCTTGTACATTTGAAATTGAAAGCACAGCCATCATGAATCATTCTCCATGGGGAGCATGCTGTCTGTTCACACAGTGTATTCTGGCATGAGACAGTTTCTGGTACATCGCTGTGACTACCATTCAGTGCTTGGAATAGCATGGATGTTAATCTCACCCACACATAAGTGTACATACATGAACACATATATGCACATGTGAAATCAATCCTTATGAGTCAGGTATCTCATGTTTATGGTTTTGTCTACATATTTGAAACCTTACGTAAATATTTGAGGTTGTTACTTGTCATTTGTAGACAGATGTTAAGGAGAAAATTTGCATCTTCCAAGAAGGATAAGACATTCCCAGTAGGAACAAAGCCGGGCTACATTCTGCTTTCTTGTTTCAGATACAGATTGCAGAAAACTATACTTGTTGTGGTCTATTAGTGTCACATACCTTTTTTTACTTTTGCATATGTTGATGGTGAAGTTACCATGTAAAATGGCCCATGAGGAAGTGTAGAAGTGCTATCAGTCATCACTATGATAAGGCTCTGACATGCCTTCCTAGAATAACTAGAACTGAATAAATAACATGAGCACTGGTATTCTTTTCTGTGTGAGACAGTTCATTTGAAGTACCAAGGTGTTGAGAATGAGCAGTACTTACTGAAGTGCTGTCTGTAAGGTTGTATCCAGAGAAGATAGATCCACAAGCTGATGGAATGCATAGAAATCTTCTCCCAGTGGTGCTGGCACCTTCCAGATGGCTGAGCACCTGTGCAAAACTAAACAGGCAGATAGTGAGGGTATTACTGATCAATTTCACAGAATAGGCAAGGATCTGTAGTTGTTCACTAGCCTCCAAAGAGTGATAGAAAAAAGGCAGTTCTCTCCTGATCCTCTGTCATCCCCTATGTTCCCCTCTCCTAGACATGAGACATTCTTCTTAGTTCTCATAGCTTTGGCCATCAGAACTTCAGATTCTTATGCCTTTGGAGGTCAGAATTTAATCCTGACAGTGTTCACATTCTCAGAACTATATCCTAACAAGGAGAGACACACTGTCAACTTCCTAGATTTTGTTGGAACTGTCACTCTGTAGAATCCTGGCTAATACATGCAGCAAAATTAGTATTGAATAATGTGACTTTATATGTGGTTATGTGTTATCAGTTAACACAAATGAAGCAAGATGCTAACAGGAACTCAATCTTGCATTTTCTTTAGTAGCAGCTGTTCAGTTGGTACTTATTCATTCACTATTTACAGAGACATTCTAGAACATAAATACAGTAGGTAATGAGAGCTATGTCCCCCTCATGTGTGGTGTGTATGTGTGTCTAGGAAGACAGGGAAAGATAGGGACAAGGGGACGAAGGAAGAAAAGAATTCCAACTGTGAACCAATACACATCTTTGTGTTTCTTCTGAAAGGATATTCAACTCTGCTGACAAAGACAAAGGCGTTTATTTTAATTTTAGCATTAAAATCAAATTTAATTGAAGCAGATCAAATACTCTGTAAATGAATAGGAGGGAAAAAAAACCCACACTGTACAACAAAGCCTGATTAGAAACCATTAGCAGCAGTTTGGAATCTATTTCATAGCTGACTTTGAAGGAGTGCCCTGAAAGGTGATCTGTGCAGTATTGCAAGAGAAGAAAGAGGGGAATAAATAAGGATCCATACATATCTAAGTGGAGATTTGTTATTATGATGATGTGTCTGGAAGTAATGTAGTTTTCATGATTAAACTAAAACTTTCGGCCTCAACTTCTTTGTTCAGTGAGAGGAAGTAATCATATTTATGTAGTTTCTGTCATCGACATGTCACATGACAGAATCTTATCTTAAGCCTCCAATGACATGTTGCCTAGAGATGGGCTATTGGGATGGATCTCCTTCACAAGTCTGGAGTCCTTATCAATACAGTTGTGGCATGAGATGATGCTCAAGGAACTTTTTAGCTCTCTTCCTGATACATGAATGTATAGTGAATTCATCAGCACAAAACACTGTAACAGTCTGATAGTGGACTTCCAACTTCCAGAGCTATGACATTAACTTTCTGCCTTTATATGTCATCCAGTCTTCAGTAATTTATCATAAAATCCTGACTAGACTATAATACTTATTTCAGAGAAATGAATTTTCCCAGATGCCTCCCTCTCAACTAACTCAAATTATATACATCTACACTGTCTTTAGTAGCTTTTTGCAGCAGTTAAAAACCTCGATTCTCCAAATATACCTATTTGAGCAAGGCTCTAAAGCTAAATGGTAACATAATGAGACAGAGGTCTGTGATATAGACTGTGGACTGAGAGCGCTACACTAGATGTTGGCAGGCATTTTCGATGAGGGTCCCATCACTCCACTTTCCAGCATGAGATGTACATATTGCATTTTCTTCTCTCTTTGTATATTTTGTGTTTGTTTGTGGCGTATCTATATATGATGGTACACTGATTCATGTGTAGAGGCTAGAGCCTGACTTTGAGATACCTTTCTCAATTGCTTCTGTGCCTGATTTGTTGAGACAGTCTCTCATTGGACATGGAACTTGCTATTTCAGCCAAACTGGCTGGCCAGTGAATCTCAAGGGTTCCTCTAATCTCCATCCTTCTCCCGAGTCCAGAAGTTATAGATGTTCACTGACACACCTTGCATTTGTATGAGTACTGGGGATCTGAACTGAGGTTGCTTCCTGTACAAAGCCAATCCCTGGTGCCAACACATTATCCATCTGCTTCTCTAATCCACACTTCCACGGTTGGCCGAATTGTTCTCATGCATCAGATTCTCATGTGGCAGTGCCATCTATTTCTGTATCTTTGGGTATTCTGTTTCTATCTTAATTTTTTTCTAAGGCAATGTCTTTAGTCCTCTGTGAATATCTGACAGGCTTAAGGTCTTCAACACATCCAAAGCTATGTTTATATTCTGACATTTTAACCTTTCTTTTTCTTCTATGACTATCAGCTTCAGGAACTGGATAGCTATCAACTGCGCCAGTCACCACTGATAGATACCTCGAATCCTCAATTCCACCTTTCCTGGAACAGTCCTTTTGATTATGATCCACTCTTTCTTTTCCACTCTCTCTATCATCAACTCAGTGCAGATTCATATTGTTTAATGCCTGGATTCCTGCCATATGCTGTTAGTCTCTCCCAGCTTTTTCTTTCAACATATGCAGTTCACTCTACCACCTTGGTAGTGAGAATCTTCTTCAAACAGCCATCAGTCCCAGTCCTGCTGTGCTGAGCTCCATACAATACCTCTTTATGGTCCTTGCAAAAGGAAAAGTCTTCTTGGCTCAACTTCCAGAGTCCTTTGTTCCTATCCCTCATCTTCCTCTTTTGTCTTTCTTATCACCTGTTCCTTATGCCCAGTCCTCTATTATAACCACCTCTACCTTCTTTCAGCTCCTTAAACATCACATAGAGGCTCTTGCTTCTGAGACAGTGGTTTTGTAATTACTCTTGCTTTGAGACCTGTACTGTTTTCTTTTCAACACAATCACTTCACACTTAAAATGTTCAAATTCTATACATCTAATCTGGAAATCTTGAATAAAGCTGTTATCATAAAAATCATATATTACAATGTTTTCTCATTTGGAAAGTCATGATAGATTGCAACATGTTATTTTATAGTGGCCTACTAACATTCTTCATCTTTGTCCTCATATTTTAATAATTATTTTATTTCACATGAATGAAAGTTTTACCTGCCTGTCTGAACAACATGCAAACAGAGACCAGGGGAAAGTGTCAGATTTGCTGAAACTCAACAGATGGATGTGAGCTGCTATTTGGGTGCTAGAAATTGAATCTCAGTCCTCTGAAAGAACAGCCAGTACTCTTAACTATTCTTATCTCCAGCCTCCTTTGTTTCTGTACTTATTCAGTCCACTCAGAAGCAAATTCTGGTATAAGCTATTTGGGTGTGAGATGCCTTTCAGAGCTCCATGTGTGTTATGTGTGATTTTTAACCTTTGGCGATACTGGGAGGCAGTGTACCTTTAAGATGAATCACAGGAGGGAGTTGTAGATCATTGGTAGTGTGTCCTTGCTCAGGATTATAAAATCCTCATATTTTTTCTCTTTTTATTTTATATCCTTATTGCCATGTGTAAAGTTTTTTTTTTTTTACCATGTTTTCACTGCCATGATGTATTTATTTACTCCTTCCCACAAGCACAAAGCTATGGGTACATTGAACCATGGACTAAAACTCCCAAGACTATGAGTCAAAATAAACTTTTACTCTGCATGGTTGATTAGCTAAGGTATTTTGTTACAGTAATGGGAAGCTGACAAACACACAAGGATTCAAGAACAAATACTTTGTTATAGAACTACATCCAAGAAACTCAATGGAGAAATGACTCAGAGAAGAGAAAACTGCCTACAGAGTGCATATCATCAGACACATTGACAATATTGGCAACTGGAACATAAATGTGCTACACAGATCTGGGAATCAATGTTGAACATGTGCCTCAGAATTGTTCTAACTGAAGGGTGAGGGAGCTAGGCAATTTACACAGAGGTGCCCATTAGTCACTGGTTAGCTGTGGCTAATGGAGTGTGGAACTGCTGGTAGGTAGGATATTATTCCCAATACATCTTGCTTGCTGTATACACAAACTTTTATCCAAAAAATGACAATAATATGTGAATATGTAAACAGAGCAGTAGTTTAATGTAGCCACTTCATACCATTATGTAGCAGCCAGTGTGAGAACTAAGACCAATATATAGAATAATTAATATTATAATACTGAGTTCACCAACATAGAATAGAGAGTAAATCATAGTCCTACATTTCTTTCTTTCTGTCACTCCCATCATGTTTTTTCCCTCTTTAGGGGATTCAGTGATGCAGGGTGGGTTATATGTGGAGGTAAATACAGGAGGAGGGAGGAGAGATGAAAAACACTAAGGAAAATTGCAAAACCCATAAGG
>NW_021604608.1:6101949-6174130 GCF_004785775.1 Grammomys surdaster
ATATATATGTGTGTGTGTGTGTGTGTGTGTGTGTGTGTGTGTGTGTGTGTGTGTGTGGTTTAAATTAAATTATGCCACTTGGAGTAATAAAGCTTCCCCCAAGAGCCATATACTATCTAATAGAAACCCCAGTGTCAAGCATGAGAAACCTCTTTTTGAGTTTTGAGTTACTGGTAGAATTATTCAAATGACCCCCAAAACAATATAAGCTATTTCTGTTCCCTTCGTTTCCTTCCAGAAATTGAGGTTAAGTCTCTATTGCTGAAGATACCACAGAATTTGGTAACAAGACTTGGATGAATTGAGCAGGAAATGACCCTAAAGCCTCCCAGGAGACTGCCATCCATAGTACTGAAAGATACTATGCAAGGTACAAACGAAGGAAATCCTGCAATAATCCTACCCAGCTGTGACACCTAAGAACCACAATAATGATCAGTACAGCAAGCCATCCCTAAAGGTGTAATAGTGGCCTTTATATCTGGGCTCTAACATACAGCTGTCTAGTTAGACTTAGTGCCTGCTTAACATGAGCAAAATCATACCTGCTACTATAAATTTAGCCAATAACCCAGGGCTAGTGAAGTCATAGATCTCAAAGGAGAGCCTGCTACTGCCACTTTCCTAAGCCACTATGGTTCCTAATTCTATTCTAAATACTCATCCTTATACCTGAAGATAAGTGTAGCTCTGACTCCTTACTCAAATTTCTCTCTCTCCCCCCTCTCTTTTAAGCCAGAAAATGTGGAACATTATAGAAAGCTACAACTAGTCAAAATGCAAACAGAAACTGATTTTGACATGTCCAGACCCATCTCTAATCTCACTTTAAATGTGGGCAGACCATTCTTTCCCTTGTGTCTTGCATACTACCTTTCAATACCATGAAAGCTATTCTTCTAGAAGGCTTTTGGGTCGTATTCTGCTCAATACATTTAAGTCCTAGAACAAAATTCTGTAGTATCTTCAGAAATAGAGACTTGCCTCAACTTGTGGAAGGCGAACAAGGGCAACCTATAACATGTGCTTTTCACCTGAGGCTCAGGAAACATAGAAGGGCTGCAAAACCTATGAGACCTAAAGACCCAAGAAGAATGCTGTAAGATCATGGTTTCTAGATATGAGAAGAGGAGCTGGATCTGAGGAATCTCAATAATGTGGTTGCTGAAACAAAACCTGAACAAAGATAATACCAGGTGATATGCCAGTGTAGATAGAGAATTGGATGGGGAAATCCACTAAGATATGAAGAGCTAGTCTTTACCAGAGATAAGCATACTCAGTAATTATTCAATCCCAAGAACTACTCATCGCTTAAAATATGTACAGAAAAGCAACACCAAATGAATTCAGGAGGTCCTAAATATATGTTTATTTGAGTGTGTGTGTATGTAAAAAACAATAATAAATAATAAGAAGGCATGAGTTTGAAAGGGATTTGAGGGAACAATGAGGGGGGTTAGAGGAAGAAGAGGGAGGATAAAATGATGTAATTGTTTTTTAATTATATAATACTTGCTATTGTAGTTTAATCTTGGATATTATCCTCACTGGATGTCAAAGGCAAGTCCCTGGATATACCAGCAAGCAATTTTTTGATCAGGTTATTTGAAGTGAAAAGACTCACTCTTAATGTGGGCAGTGCTTTCACGTGGTAGCCCGGTAAAGAGAGTCTCAAAGGAGCCTTTTGCTTTTCTGGCTTGCCTTGTTCTCTTTAGCAAACACACCAGCCTCCACTGCTGTCATCAGATCTATTTGCTGATATCAGAATCTATCTTCTTCCAACTTTCAACATGCTGTTGGTGTAGCAGCTCTCTCCAGGCTGTCACCCTCAGATGAACTGTTTAAGTACCCAGCCTCGAACTGAGAAGATCCTGGGTTCTCATCTCTCATGTGAAGGATGGCCATTGTTGGGCTACCAAGACCATATCATGTAAGCTGGTCTAATAAACCCTCTGTAATTACATATGCAATCTATAGATTCTGTTCTCACAAAGAGCCCTGACAAATACAGGCTGACTACGAGTCCTTCATCACCCTCTTCCACTAGTCAGCCACTAATCTATCACTTCCGATAGGAGAGAGGTTGAAATCAAAGAAGGCAAATACAAGATGACAATATCAAACAGGTAAACTGATATTTTAGAAATATTAACAATTTCTAAGAAAATTTAAATGTAACTAAATTCTGTGCAAGAGATTGTATTTGCTTTCTGGAGACTACATCATCTCCAAGTATATCATAACAATCTCTGTATTTGTATTTGAGCATGTATGTGTCAGCATGATATGAATATGTAAATTGTCATAATTCCCTTTTAGGGAATTGGTAAGAACAAATACTCTACGTCAGTAATGCATTGCTTTTATCTTTCACTAGTTTTAGAACAGCCATATTTTTTTTTTCTGGGATGAATTGTTTCTGAAGAATGAAACAGAACAGAGTAAAAGCAGCATCTAAAAGGATGCCCAAATCCTTGGAGTCCATGGTTTCTTTTGTTGCAAGGCAAATGAAAACCAATTTTCCTGACCTCATTTTCTTTGGAATGGGATGATTATGGGTGATTTCCACTTTGGGAAGAGATCTAAGGCTCAATAATGGTTATTCTCAATTGTCAACTTTGCAAATGCATAATCTCTTCTAAGGGAGTCTCAATGAGGAGTAATTGAAAGTCTCAATTAGGTTCATGGAGAAAGAAAGACCCACCCTAAGAGTGAGAGGCACCAGTTCATAGGCACCGGTTCATAGGCTATGTCCCAGAATGAATGAAAAGGAGAGAAGGGCTAGATCTCTATTCCTCTTTGCTGCTGATTTTGGACATACTGTGACCAGCTGCTTCAAGCTCCAGCTGCCTTGACTTTCCTGCCATGAGGAACTTTACCTTGAACACTAAGCTAAATAAGCCCTTTATCTCTTAAGGTACTTTATCAGAGCAATTCTAAGAGGAAAAAAAATCTTGAAACTAAGAAGGGCTGCTACCAGATTTGAAGATGCTATACCCTGACTTGAAACAAGCTGTAAGCCAGAGTGTTGCCAGTGAATGTTCTTTAATTTCTTTTGATTCTGATGAGCTCTGGGATAGTTTAGTATTTGTCTTTTAAGAGAATTCTTGTGTTTTTCATGTTGATGACTAAAAGTCACTCATTGATATTCCAAACAGGACATTTGTTAAGCTTTCATTTCACAATATGACCCTTTGCACACTATTAGTCAGAACCTAAGACTTAAATAAATAGAAGTTACTGTTTGTCTCAAGGATTAAAGGAGAACAAGTTTGTTATTGTCAAATAGTTTCACAAAGAATATTAGAAGGCCATGCATAGGCTTTATAATAGAACAGAGCAAATTTAATTTTCCAAGTAAAGGGTTGGAAGAAAAAGTATTATATGCAAAAATATAAATGGAAAAGTTATACATATTAATTCTCTAAATGCGCATGTATGTAATATATTGAAATTTTAGATCAAATTTTAGATCATAAAATCAATAGGTTGTAGTTTTTTAAAAATTCTTATTGATTATTGATTGGTTTTGTCAAATGAGACAAAATTTTCATCATTTAATAATTTCACATGCTTTTAATCTGAGAGGAAGGCAATATAAAAATGAAACTTACAGGGTTAGACCTGGAGAAAATAGTATAGAGATGACTGGAAATGCTGAAACATACATGATTAGAGTAAAACACTCTGTTGTCATGCTTATTCCTATATTTAACTCCTATTATAGAGGTGCAGAATTTTCTTTTAGTTAAGAACCAATCCCATGCATGGTTTGCCTACTCAGATTGTGTTCTGGAGACTGCATTCTTAGAAGTGTTCATACCTACTGTGGTTTAATTCACAGGTATTCCTTTCATCAGGCCATATGTGTTTCTGGTCAGTAAGCCAGTCACTAGAAACCTGTGATAATTAATTCTGTTCCTTTGGCAAAGCAGAACCCTGAATTGAGATAAGAAACTAGAAGGAACATCAAGATGGATGGCTGCTTAGAATTCTAATTCATTCCTTGAGGCTCAGAATTCTATTTAAGCTTTGAAAGAGGAAAACATTCCGGCCAAATTCTGAGGCAGCCTTCCTATTTTGCCATGTTCCTCAACCATCTCTTTTAGGTAAAATATTGCATAGCTCTGTTTTGGATTTTTTTTTTTGTAATTGTCTATGTGAAACACTGGGACATATCACCATCTTCTTCCTACTTTCCTAAGAAAAGTATGTCTTCCTGTTACTTATTCTAAAATGCTCTGCAGTTCTCCAGAAACAGAGGCACATTAGTAAGTATGGAGAGGGCTTTTTCTTGATCCTAGAGAGCATATAGACTCTGCCCATCTTCTTACAGCCCATGTCTTGGGCTAAATGCTAAATTATTTTTAAAGGGTTAATTTTTTATTAACTCTACATATGTGTTTTTGTGTATGGGTTTGTAAATAGGTGAGTCCAGAAGAAGTTATTGGGTCCTCTGGAAGTATAATTGCAGGTGGTAATAAATCACTTGATGTGGTAACTGGGAACCAAACTAAGGTCTTCTGCAAAAGCACAAAGCTGTCTTAACTGCTAAGGAATCTCTCCAGCATCTAAGTTAATTTGTTGAAGAAATATGGCACATTTTTTTTTTTACTCAAAAAGAAAAGAAAAAGAAATCTCACTGAGAGAGTAGTCACTTAATGTTTGAACATGTAAGAATCAGATTTTAAAATGAAATAGTTTATTCCCGGTTTGAGTATGGTGTACACTTGGAAGTAAAGTTATAAGAGAAGAGCACAAGGAAATCCACTGATCTAGTGATTTATAGGTGGACGCACATTTGCCACACTAGGATTTTTGCAAATTTTCTATATTTACTATGTTTTATCAGTCACATGAAGTTGACTTCTTATGAAGAAGACATTCAAAGGATTAGAGGCTACCAGATGCTTGCTAACAAGGAAATGGAGAAATAATTAATTATATATGTTTGTGTAAAAGAACATTAACCACCAAACAAGGAGACTCAGTTAGAAACAACATGAATGGATCTTAAAAATAAGATACTGGACAAATTCAATAACAAGATAGTCCCAGATATGCTGGAAACATACCCCTAAACAGATAGATGAGAGACTGGCTCTAGTCTTTAATTGAATGTGTGAGGGCAAGGAAGTTGGAGAGGATAGGAATTATTCTGATTTCTAGATAGTTGACATATTCATAGATTTTTCCATATATTGTCTGTATACTTAAGAGGATTCAATGAGTATGTGAATAATGGGCAAGCAAACAAATAGATGCACACATAAACAACATGCAGGGACCATGTAGAAGCTATCCATTGCTAAACAAGTTTTCTGATTAACCTGTTCTATGTGCCTGAGATCCACCAAAATATATTAGAATACACTATGACTGGTAAGGACGTTTTAAAAACCTAATTTGCCTCAAGACTCATCTATACCACTCCTAGGCATATACCGTAAAGAGGGTCCAACATCCCACAAAGACATTTGCTCGACTATGTTCATAGCAACTTTATTAGTAATATCCAGAAACTGGAACCAACCTAGATGTCTCTCAACTGAAGAACAGATAAAGAAAATGTGGGTCATTCACACAATGCAATAGTATTTGGGTATTAAAAACAAAGACATAATGTATTTTGCAGGCAAATGGATGGAACCTGAGAAAAATCATCCTGACTGAGATAACTCAGTCCCAAGAGGGCATGCATGTTATGTGCTCACTTATACGTGGATATTAGCCATAAAATACAGGTACTATGTTATACTCCACAGTCCCAAAGAAACTAGACAAGAAGGAAGGCCCAAGAAAGGAAACCTGAATCTTACTTAGAAGCAGGAATAAAATAGTCGTAAGAGGCAGATGGATGAGGGAAACTAGGATGGAGGGTTTATGGGGAGTGGAATGGGGGTTTCAGGATTAGATGTAGAGAAGGACAGGAGTCATGACTAGATGGCCATGAAAATGAATGGAAATCTGCAACTGATGGTGGTGAGGACAGGGGCATCTCCAGTACAAGATAGAGACCTGGGATAAGGGAGATGCTCAAGAATCAATGGGGTGACCCTAGTTGTTATTCACTACACTGGGGATATGGAACCTGAAGAAGCCACCTTCAGTATCCAGGCACTAATCGCAGCAGAGATATACAAGCACCAACCCACTCACAACATTTTCAATCCCAAATTTATCCTGTCTATAAGAATGCAGTCACAGGGGATGGAGCAGAGACTCCCCAGTGTTAAATTCAGAAGTCAACCAATAACCAGTCCAATTTGAGACCTATGCCCACCCATGGGCAAACACCAATCCTTAACACTATTAATGATACTCTGTTATGACAGAGTATCTTGCTCTGTTAGGACAGGAGCAAGTTGTCCTCTGAGTAGCCCCACCCAGCAGCAGACTCAGATACAAACACCCACAGCCAAACAGTGGATGGAGCTGGGGGACTCTTATGGAAGAATAGGAGGAAGGATTGTAGGTCCCCAAAGGGGATAGAAACTCCACAGTAAGACCAACATAACCTGGACCCTTAAAGCTCTCAGAGCCTGAACCTCCAAACAAAGAACATTCAGGGGCTGGACCTAGGCCTCCTTGCTTATATGTAGCAGATGTGCAGCTTGTTCTTCTTGTGGGTACTTAGCCACTAGAACAACCAGAACAACCTAAAGCTGTTGCCTATATGTGTGCTAATGTTCTTCTAGCTGGGCTACCTTGTCTGTCCCCAATGAGAGTGGAAGCACCTAGCCTTGCAGAGACTTGAAGTGCCAGAGTGGGAAAATAGCCTGGGAGGGCCCCACTAGCTCAAAAGAGAAGAGAAGGGGGAGATAGGAGAAGGGTGTGGAGTAGGTGACAGAGAGGGAGACAGTAAGTAAGATATAAAGTGAATAAGTTAAAAAATTAAAAATAATACACAATGAATTGGCAAGATATGATTATTCTTGTGATAAAAAATAAGAATAAGTCATAGTCTGGTACTCACTGATTATAAAATGAGCAGACACATTTTTGAAACAGTGCTACTATACTATTTCACCTTGTTCATTCATTTGGTCATTCACTCATTTGATCTTAACTCATACTCAAAATACTTAGTAAGAATCTACTACACAAGGTAAAGCATTGAAATCTTATCAACTAAATCATGAGTGGGGCTCAATTCTGGAATAGGAATAGACCAATAGTTAGTAGTATGTTAACTGTTACTGAAGCAAAAATCAACCACGTGTGCTCTTGGTCAATTCTAGGTGTTGGATAAAAGAAACTCAGAGAAAAACATGATCCCTATGTTTCTGGAGACACCCTGATATCTGAGCTGAGATCTGAAGAATGCATAGTCTGTGTCTAAGTGAGAGGAAAATATTAAAAGTAAACAAACAGAATGCTAAGATGTGAATGGGAAAGAACGTACCAATGAAGGACCTCAATTAAGTCTTGTGTGGCTGGAGATATAATTAGGAACTAGGGAATATACTGCTGAAGTAGGAAGAGTGCAGGCTGATGGATGCCTTTTAAGTTATGACATCTGAACAGTGTCCCAGGAGAGATATCATTCTATTGGGATTTTGCTGCAGGAATATGGTAATAATGAACTAATATTTTGTTAGGTTGTGAGGTGTTAGGCTATGCATATGTATGCAGGTGCATGCGTGGAGAACAGAAGATGCTGGCAGGAGTTTTCTTCTACCCCTCTATACTTTCTATTTTTGACACAGGGCCTCTCACTGAAACTGCAGCTCCTTGTTTCAGTTAGACAAAACCACTACAATTGAGTTGTCTCTTCCCTCCCAACACTAAGGTTACAGAATTTCCTTCTGGACCCAGATAGTTTTACAAGGCTACTGAGGATAAAGCTGAAGATTAAAATGTCCCAGTTCCTGAGCACTGAGTACTGAGTTATTTCCCTAACCCCAACGTATACTTATAAAAGAATATATTATCTCAGAGGCAGGTGAAAATTAGAGACTAGCCAGGGACAGAGGTAGTGAAACCTATTAAGGGACTACTACAATTTCAATACTGAATGCAAAGGATGATGGCATCATTGATTTAGATACGTATGCTACAGAGAAAACCCAGTGAACTTTGAGAGGTGCACTAAAGATGCCTTAGATCCAGGTTGGTGTGCCCATCCCACAGTTCATCTGTTCACATATTGACACCCTAGTATTATAGCATTAGAAGATGGAAGCTCGGAACTTGATTAGGTTGTTTTGATCCAACTGCCAAAATGAGGTCAGTGCCTTTGCTTAACAAGCTATGGAGAGCTCCGTTGCCCATTCAACTATAGGCAATGATTATATATAGTAAGGCCCTAGCAGGGAGAATCAGGAAGTAAATCTTTCTAGACATTGCATGTACTGAGGCCTTTCAAACTGAAATTTATTCCTATTGTTTCAGGGTACTAGACCATGATGTTCTGTTTCAGAAACTTGAATGGATTAATAAATAAAGATAAATAGAATTTTGGTTTTCATTAAGATTCTTCTTTACATTTGTCATATTCTGATTGTCTTAATTAAATATATTTCCTATTTTTGTGCTTCAGTCTAAGATATAACTATAGATATAACTATAAGACATAGTAGTCTCAAATTCACTGATATAACCTACTAAAAGCTTCATTATGGTTTCTGTGTGAATGTGCCTATATAGTGTCTTTCCTGATATAATCACATAAGTAATGTCTTTACCAGGGTTCTTTCAGTTTGTTTATGGGTTCGTATTCCATCCATGTAAGAATTTTCAATGGCTTGATCTTTTGAATGTATTGTGCTTACAGTCACAATGTCTGTGATCTCACATGTGAAAGGGCCCCGCCATGCTCAGCAAATATTCTCTCACTGTAACTATTCACAACTTCTCAATCATGCTGTCTTTGAGGTTCATTCTCCTTGATGATCCCTTCACTTTGGATGAGATGATATGTGATAAAGTACAAGTGTCCCATTTAGCAATCACAGAAAATGTTTTTAATTAACTAGACCCAGAGAAAATTCTCTTGACTGTGGTCATACTGCTTCTTTTATATTGATGAATGCTACATTTATAGGTATTTTTCTTGTTTCTCTACACCACTAATATTCTAAATCATCTATCAGTCTGACTCACCCAAAGCTCATATATGCAGTAGCAGGTCTTTCTTATCTTTGTATCTTCTCAATTTGATTTTACTGTGTTTTATTTTTTCTCCTGACTCCAAAATTTGTATACAGGCCCCTACCTCTAAAGAGACAGCTCACTTCTTACATAATTTTAAGGTTATCTGGATGGAGAGCCTATAAAGCTTTAGGTACTTAGTCCCACCAGCCTATGTGAATTAGAATTTAGCCATGTCCCTAGACCTAGTCATTATCTTACAATCAATTGATCATCATTTATTAGAAAATATTAAAGGTGTCACTGCATCATAAGTTAAATTAAAACAACTTCTTTATCCCGCTATACTTAGTCATCACAAATAGTGTAGGACTAACAGAATTAGTGAGAACCATGCAGAAAGTTCTAGCATTGCCAGCAACTAATAGTCCTTTAGCAATGTCAAGGTCAACTCACAAGGCAAAAGGCAGCTAATAAATGGTGGCAGGTAGCAGTGAGTTCAGCAGTAATATGACAATTTGACGACTTGCCAAGGAAATCACATGAGGTACTTGGGATTCTTCCTGGGCAGCCAGTTGGTTTAGATTGCTTGATCTTTGAGATAGTGTTAAATGGAAATTCAGCCATAAACAAATCTATGGCCCAGTACAGATAGTTTCATTCTACCTAGAATACTGAGTAATTCACATACTGCTAGACTACACTGCAATGATCAAAGTGAAATATACATAAATATAAATAAGCATTAGATGAGAATAGAGACTAGATATCTCATTTGGGTTTGTCTTAGAATAGAGGAAATTTTTGTTTTGTTCTTATTGTAATAATATAAAGACTTATACTGTCTGCAATTAAGTCACTCAGTCAGTGACTTAGCACAACTCCATCTCTTTTTCATTGAAAGGAATCTCATAGCAAGTCTGGGAACTTTTATGGTGGACTCTCAAACCAGGTACTTTTATTGATTCCCCTACAGATGTAACATAAATTATTGTTCTGTACACAGAGGTAAGAAGAAACTTAATCTTCACAGGTTATGCTTTAATAGTTTCTTGGACTCAATAGTAGGATGGCTATTTTCATCTTTCTGAAGCTGACTTCCAGAACAGGAAGTATGCATTCTTCCACAGCTGCATCATGTGAGATGCCTGATTCCCGGTCAGCATGGCAGAGGAAGAGATGAGTCCAGGAGGCATTAACTAGCTCCATTCTTCTGCTCAGAAGTATCTTGTCTTGGCTGGCTGCATTCTGGCCTGTCATCTCCCAGTGTCCCTCAGTTGTGTAATTAATAGGACTGAGAATGAGGCAAAGAGTAGGCGTTGATGAAACTAAATAAATTGAAAGCATAAAAAATCAAGAAGAGTAAAGAAATAACTGATTTTGATCTAATATTTGTGGGGGAAATATCAGCTCTTTGAAACTTAAAAAAAATAGAAGAAAGTTACTTTAAAAAAAAAATTGAGTTTCCTAACAAACAAGATGAGAAAACTGTAGGATTTAATGGAATTTAAAGGTAGGTAATATTGTCAGAAAGCCTTACAAATAATAAAATTAAATAAGTTTAGAAAACAATATTAGAATAAATGACAAATAATTGGTCAATGGTTAATCCTTGAACAATGAAATTGGGGGATTTTTTGTTCTCTACTTTTTAAAATTTTACGTAGGTACATGTTTCCATGCACATATACTGTAATCCTACATTTAATACTGCAATGATAAATGACTCATAAGTCTACCCATTGCTATTACAAAGTAAAAAATGTATAAATAGTTGTGTGTGTATATGGTGTGTGTATGTATGATCTGTGTGTGTTTCTATTCATAACTTTGTGAAATGGAATCTTATGTTCTCGAACAAGCTTTTAACTCACGGTTTAATTGAGGATGGCCTCCACTGTCTGACTCTCCTGTCTATCTCTCAAGTACTTGGATTAACCAGGTCTGGCATTGTCTGTCTCTGTTGTCTCTCATGTATACGTGTATGTGTATATAATGTATATGTATTTATATATGAGTATGTGTCTGTGTATGTTATATATTCCTGATGCAACATTATATTGCAACCATTATATAAAATATAGTTTATATCATCTTACATCATCTTTAAACTGAATTGGCATTTTCGCTGTGTAAAATGTAAACATAATACAAAGTGAGTAGCCTTATTTAATATTGTTATATGACAGCGATGGTTTTAAAACGTAGAAAGTTTAGAATTATATGTCTTTTTACTTATCCAAGGTCATACAATAATTACATAATGAACCCTGATAAAAATATCATTTAATTTAAGTAATCTATATTCAAATTTATTATGTTAAATTTTATATATAAAAGTATGTAGAAATATATAAATTACTTTTTGTAATTAAGAAAACTGCTGCTCTCAAAAGAATACATTGTACTATAAATCTGAAGCCTTAGCACTGGCAAGATGGAAAGAGAAGTATCATTGAGTTTATTCCAATCTGTGATGTAACAAACTTGAGACTAATTTGGACTCCATCATCTAGATTAACTAAACCAAATAAATACTTACCACTATAACTTAGAGGACCAGGGATTCAGGAATGCATTTGTGTTTTTGATTTTGAAATAAATGTTTAGTTATTTTAGAATCCAGTCAACTTTTTTAGTGCTTTTTTTCATATATTTTCTATCTCCCAATTTCAGAAGACTTAATTTTTTTGTTTGTTTGTTTGTTTGCTTATGAATTTTAGGATGTAAGTACAATTCTACTCTTGGTTGTTGACTTAATAACATTTGGAATTAACTAAAAAACCCAAATTGCTATGTATACCTATGAGGGATTTTTTTCTAAATTCGGTCATTTGAAGTGGAAAGACCCATTTCGAATCTGGATCTTTTAGGTAAGAAAATGTACCTTTAACTGGGATCTTTTAAGGTGGGAAGGTCCACCCTTAACCTGGGCCATATCTTCTGCTGGCAGTCTATGTAAAGAACCTAGAAGAAGGAATCTTACTCTCTTTTTGCCTTTTTACTCTTGCACTAGTAAGTCCATGACCTCACTGAATGAAAAACTACTGGATTCTTGGATCTTCCATTGCTAGACAATTCTTTTTGGAATGTCTGCTTATATAGCCTATAGATCATTCTAATCTCTCCTAAGATCCCTCTCTCTCTCCACTCTCTCTCTCTTCCTTCTCTCTCTCTCTCTCTCTCTCTCTCTCTCTCTCTCTCTCTCTCTCTCCCTCTCCCCCCCTATCTTTTCTGTTCCTCTAAAGAACCCTAGCCAATAGAGTAAGTTACCAGGATTCATATATATTCATGTGGAATTTTGGGCAGTAGGATTTTTTTTTTCATGTCTTGGAGTCATGAATTCAACCTCAGCTTTTGAAGAAGGGAGGCAGGGAGAAAGGGGAGGGATGGGTCTGGGATTACTAGAATGATTCGAGATCTATCTATCTATCTATCTATCTATCTATCTATCTATCTATCATCTTTGTTTTTACTTTGTTATTCCCTATCACTAGAGATCAAGTTTAAACTTCTCTGTCCACTCAACACATTTTATTTTCTTATTTCTGGCCGTGTGAGACTCTCTATTAGATAAACATTTCATCCTCTCCAGAAAACACCTTTCAGTCCCCATCTATGTTATATTTCTATTTATCTTTGTGGTTTTTCTCCTCTTTTCCATGTAACTTGCCCCATATTTATGTTTATGTTGATCTATAGTCAGGCTATTGTTCAGATCATTGTTCTGTCTGTCTCTTATCTGTGGACTCACTCAGCAATAAGTCTCTAAGACTGAGTTCCACACCAAACATTGCATCAATGAATGCCTGCCCCAAATCTTTCTCTTGTGGAACACATGTAAACAATAAATAAGATATGAAGGGAACACACATTGAGCAGGTATGTACATAGTAGGTAGGAATATATGATGATATAGTCATTACAGAAAGAAGGATAGTTGGCTTTCAAATATACAAATCTCTAATAGGAGCTTTGCCAATTATCTTCTAGGAATTTATTAAAAGAAGAGAAATTTGGTCTCAAAGAAATATTAGCATCTCTCTATATGATAACATTATTCACGATAATAATGTGATGGCAACCTTAATGTCTGGCCATAGAAGGATCAAGATATATATAGTAGGGTTGGGTATTGCAGCTCTATATTCCCAGCTACTCGGGTGACTGGTCTGAAAGACTTGAAAATTTAAGAGCTCCTTGGTCTTCGTTGTGAGTGGTTATTTCAAAATAAAATTTAAAAGAGAATGGCATGATATCTCAGTGATGGAGTACTTGCCTATTATGGATGAAGATGTGGAATTCCCCAGGACATTACAAATAAAAAGGAAAGAAAGAAAACTATACACACAGGATATCATTCTGTCATTAAAAAGAAATAAGTTTTATGCAATATTGTAGATATAACTTGGGATCTCTATACTAAATGCAAAAGGCCATTTAAGGAAAGACAGATACTGCAAGGGACAAGCTAGATAAATATCAAAACTGTCAAGTTTGTACAATTCAAAGTGAAGCTGCCAGAGATTAGGAGTGGAAGGAAATAGGGAGTTACTGTTTAACAGAGATGAAATTTCACTCAAGCGGAGTTGAGAGGCTTTGTCAGCATGGTTAAAAACAGTGTACCTCCTGTCACCGAGAAGGCATTGTAAACTGAGAAACCTGAGGAAATCAACCACTAAGTGAGCTTATACCAAAGATGGACCGCAGTAAAGTTGCAAATTATTAGAACTTCTATTTAGCATGTATGGGTATTTCTATGAATCATTAATTACTTTTATATGTGAGAGTAATAAACTCAATGTAAGCTGTGTTAATTTTCAAGTAAGAGTAGGGTTTCTCAGTGAAGATCTCAGGGCAAAATAAAAGAAAAATGATTAGAGGTGTGAAAAAGACTGTCAAGGGTAGACAATCATCTTGAATATATGTCATATGCAATGTGCTGTTTTTCTGATCTATATACATGATCTTTCATTTAGGTAGAAATTAGAACAAAGGCAAGGTTTGAGGTCACCTCATGAGGTAATTTGGTAAGTACTGAAATAATTTTTTCTCAAGTGTATTTACATAAAATGCCTCTGCTCACTGAGAGTTATTTTGGAGACACGCTTGTGAAAAAGAGATGCTTTCACACTAAGAGCTTTTAGAGATACTGATTAATTCATTTGTCAAATCATTTCTTCATCTCACAGATATTCACTGAGCTTTTGATATGCTCATCCTTCCATTGGATCACGAATAAACCACAGAGAATCTTTGCTGGCAAGGATGTAGGAGAGAAGAAATGTACAAAATCCATGTCAACACAGAAACAATGTAATTGGTTTACTAGGTGTATGTTCTGTGGTATAAATGAACTCTTGAAATTCATTGCTTTGTATTCAAACCTAACTACATTAAGAATCATTTTTATTCTGCTGGGCAAGTTTGGGATCAGACTTTTTGTATACTTATACAACAAATATATAAAAATCTCTATCAAAATATTCTATAAATGCACATGAAAGGATTCACTTCTGTTTTTCCTTATCCAAAATAAATAATTCTCAAGCCTGCTATTTATCTCAAAATGCTAAAAACAAACAAACAAACAAACAATAAAACCTTTATCTTGAAACTCTAGTAAAGTTGAATGTTTTCATTGTAAGTTCAATCTACAATTCAAGATTTTACCCTCCTTTAAACTTATTAGAAATTCCCTGTAACCTGGCAAAAAGACAGGGAGATTGAGTTTTTATGTCTTGATTATTTTCAGTATTGATGGACTTGCTCTGTTTTGCTGCAGTGAGGGTTAATGGGACACTCTTTGTCTCCCCCTGATGGCTCCCTACAACTCCAGTGAATACTGTTCTCTGAGATATAATCTGTATTTCTGTGTTTAATATGGCACTAATATTGAGTGGTTCTTTCAAAATGCCATTGTCACTGTAGCAACTTCATGAGATATGCACTAGCTGTCAATTTTAACCAACATCTCTGTCATTCTGGACACTGAGGAATTTGGGCTACCCCTTGCTTCTTACAGAAGCTAGGAGGAACTTGGTGTGTGACAGCATGTCAGACATTTCTCCTACTGTGACAGCTTATAAGTCACTTCTCCCCTTTGCAGCTACTTGTGTTGCACAATATGAGGAACTGCCTCTACTCGTAACCTAAAGAAGAGGGATGCTCTCCACTCATTTTCCCATCCATCATCAAAACACTAGAGACTTTTTCTACTCAAGAAGAATTTTCCCCTTTAAAAATAATTAGGACACATGGCACTACAATAATGTGAGAAATACTAGCTACCTTGACCTATCCTCTCACACCTCTCTTCTACAGTGAAAAAGTACAATTATTTCTCCTTTCAGTCATGAAAGGTACTCATGAGTCATCACTCTTTCATCTCTAGCTCATTCTGGCAGAATAAATATGCTGAATCGACAGAGGAAAAACACCCCCATAAAACAAAACAAAACCACAGCAAACAGAAATAAAACTTGAGTTAAAGTACCCTATGTCTTGAATAGAGCATGTTGCCTTGTCTCTCAGTATGCTGGCCTGGAGGTGACAGGAGAGCCAGATCCTGGGTTATGACCTTAAACAGGGCTCTGCCTTTGGAAGAGATTTCAAAGTCCCTATTTAACTGATGCTTCTCAGTTCTGTGATAAAATTTTCTATTATATTACGTGCTGCTGTCATGGGGATGACGTATACCATCAGACGAAGACCATACCAAATGAGCCAATGCCATATAATGACCTCCACACTCAAGAACTGTGGGCTAAACAAGCTCCTTTATTTATAAGTTTGCTTCCTCTGAGAGTACATTATATCAATGACGAACAGACTAATAGACCAATTAAAATGCTTTTGACTAAAAGTATAGTCTAAATATAGAGGCAATTCTAGAATCATATGATTATTTTAATTCATGAAATCAGAATGTAATTTGTTTCTTCTATTAAAAAATTAGAAAATAAATAATTTTTTATTAAAAAAACCTTTCACATCACATTGCAATACAAAGAAATGACTGCAAAACATCCAGAGTCCTAGGTAACTCCAGATATAAACAATTATCTCCATGAAAATATTGCCTCATGGGTTTTCCATCCAGCAATTCTGCTTTCAATTCTATTTTACTCAGAGATACAAGATCCCACAAATCTATAATATTCCTTCCCAGGTTTCGTTGTCTAATGACGGCATTTTATATCTTCCTTCTTTTATTTTTAATGGCACTTATTTCATATCTACTATACTACATAGTTTGTTTTGTATCTAACTCCTTCAAAATATAGAATGTGTGTTGTGGTGTGTGCATGTGTGTGTGTGTGTGTGTGTGTGTGTGTGTGTGTGCGTGTGTGCGTGTGCATGTGAATGTATGTTTGTTAATCTTTTGTGCCATCAGTTATTAAAAATTTGGTTTTAGTCAATTATTATTACTTAAATGAATGCTACATTAAAGTAATATAAAGACATGGGACTGGATGATGATATCTTTATAGTCACAAAATGAGTCTTAAGAAAGGTACTCTCAATTTAGACTGTACATCAATTGCATGGATACATTTCTTGGATTAGAAACTTGCAAATAAAACCGTAAAACAGTATACTGGAAATGAAAGATAGTCTTTACTACACACCAAGACTAAATTCTGTAGCATTTTCACTGATTGGTTTGCTGGATACAAATTCCAAATGCTTTAAAAACAAATCTACCAATATTTGATAGCATGATAAAATAAGCAAGAGGTTTCAAAAATGATTTAATGTTTATAAGGAAAAGCATCAGCAGTTAAACTAACCTTAAGAAAGAAATCATGAAATAATTTAAAATAAAATCAGAATACCTAGGTTAAATACAAATGAGATAGAGCCAAGAAAGAAGAAATATTTTAAAGCATGTTAATAATTTAAATTAATTCAATATTTTAAATAAATGATAACTTCTATCTTTTGATCTACAAACTGTAGGATTTGAAATTTTTATGCTTTTAATGACAGGGTCTCCCTGGTGACAAGGACTGGCTCCAATCTCCCAGTGATCTACCTACTTTACCATTCAAGAACACCCACTAGGTCCAGATAGATCTGGAAGTTTCAAACATTTATTTCTTTATGAATTTTCTACTTTAACATTTTTTCCATAAAGTATACATAGTACTTCTAAAGGCAGAAAAGATATTGTAAACTTCCATGTTTGTTGCCCTTTATAATAATTGCTATGAAAACACTTAAGGGACCAAAAATATTAGGTTATGAATTCTTTTAGTGGATAACAATACTTGTTTTTTGGTTGGTGATTTCTTTAGCATCCAATTTTTTCTTCTGAATAAAATTAAGAAAACAATATAAGTCCTTTGAAGTTTACAAGTGTAAGTAGCTTCTTCTCATACCCTATGACCCTTCCTCAGGGAAAGCATTTCAGCATTAAGACATTTACAGCTAGCAATTTAGAATGAAGAAAAAAAACTTTTGAGGAATAGTTTCTAAGTGTTCTCTTATACTGTCTACAATGCTGTCTGGTGGGATAAACCGAGCAGTCCTGTCTTTGTGACACTGTGGGTAAGAGAGAGCTGGTATATTAAATGCGAAGTGCTGCTGGACAGAATTCACAACTAACGTTTTGTTAGGAAACAAATTTTGTGTTTGTAATTTTGTATTGCAAATTTGGATAAACCTTTCCCACACAGAGAAAATGAATAAATGTATTCATATTGTGTTTTTAAATCTGTCAATAGTCATAGGTTATATGTCAGTTTTTAGACAAAAGGGATAAAAGTATTATTTATCTTTGGATCTAATGAATAAAGGGTAACAGGGAAAATGAATGGATTTGGAGATATATATATATATATATATATATATATATATATATGAAACTGTTTAACAATAGAATGGTTATTTCAATTCATTTTTAAAAATCATTTTTATTCTCTGTTCTAGTTTATAAAGAAATTGTCTAAAATTCTATCAAACTTTATATTTGTAAATACCAGCCTTATTTAACCTATATCAAAAAGTATTGTTAAAATATGTAATTTTAAAGCCCCTATAAAATAAAACAAAACAAATCATGGCAGAAAACATCTGCATTCCTCTAGCTATTCAGCACTCAAAACATAGCCCAGACATACATGTAGGCTCCTAGGACCTTTAGAAGAAGGCTTTTTTTGTCAAAACTGTTATGATTTTGTCAAATGTGTATTACCTATTCTTTTATATAGTCTTTTCTTATGTATGAACTTATGAAAATTAAGTGAACTTTTCATATTCTTATGGATGTTCATTTATTTGTTTCTCTAATATATATACACATATATAAGTTTATATAACATGTAGTCAATATATTCTGAAATAATAAGTATATCATTCTAAATAATAACATTATCTTCAACAGAATTAGATATTAAGAAATAAAAATGGAAAGTTCGAGATCAAAATTTTTAATAGAAGAAACAAGCAATAGATATCATTTTTAAAGATGAAAAGTTTGAATGTAGCCTTGAAAGACACAAGGTAAATTAGTTATTGCAAGAGGTGCAGAGAATGCAGTCAGTATAACAGTATAGAAGGCAGTGGGATTTTAGAATGCTTTGAAGCCACTGGCAAAATAACTGTATTGGTGAGAATTTTAAGAAAATGGGAGAGGAGGTTTCAAGCCCAAATAAACTGCCTTCCTGGCTGTGACTGTGGACCCGACAGACATCCAGAAGTGACTTTTAGAAAATAAGAGACTGCTTTTAAATTCTTCCCTTTTTTGTAACAATATGTCAGGCATCTTTTAGAATGATCAGTCAGGATTTTCAACTCACCGTGACCTTTCTGAGAAGCACAAAATGACATGTAACAGATTATGCACTATACAAAGAGCTAGCAAGTTTCATGGTCTGCTCATTTTGGTCTAACTATTGTAAGGATTCAGATTTAGAATGAACTAGAATTTTTTTTATTAGTGCCACAGATATTAGACTGTGGCTCCTTGGCAACTATTATTAAATGATGTATGAGAAGGGGCGATGGAGGGTTTTGTTTGGTTGGGTTTTTTGTTTTGGTTTGGTTTTTTGTTTTGTTTTCTGTAAAGTTACCTTTTTTCCCCATTAAACTAATATTTGTGAATTGACAAGTATTTCTATAACTTTTCTCAATTGGACAAAATGATTTTTTCAAATTCAGGGTCTAGTCCCAATGGCTAGAATTGAGAAATCATATAACTTTACATGGGTAATGCCCCAATTTTTGATATTTTAAGCTTGAGTAGCATCATATCTCCCAGCATTTTTTCTGCAAATTAATTCTACCTCTCTTCTCCCAGGAACCATACTAATTTTGCCTCCAATTTTTTTTTTTACCTTCAACTTATCTCCTTACTTTTGACAGAACAATCTATCTTAAAGTGAGAGACAGAAAAAAGATCTGATTATACTACATTGTGTTTAAAATCATCAATGATTCTTCATTCTTCAAAATAGGGGTCACAATGGTCATGGCCTTGAAGGCATCTTATCAGACTTCAGACATCAATTTGGTTTGCACATCCTCAGCGAAGCTTTTTCCTCTACCAGGTCAGTTTCATCCATTAACACATTTTTACAATGTATTCCTGCAGTTTTAGTGTTTGTCACTATTACAAATTTAGACCTATCATCATTCTTGAGAAAAGTATGTTTCTCAGACTGTGATATGTTTTACATGGTCAGAAACAGAATCTTCTTCTGATATTTATTCTACTCTGAGTCCCTAATACAGACTTAATAAGTTGAATGAATTTAATATTTGTGCATATACATAGATATTTTATATTTTGATGAAGTATGAAGGAAAAATGAATATATGTCCATGCAGAAAGTTTAGTTATGTGTCACATTCAGCATAGTCACTCACTGTATTTTGGGAGAAATGTATCTTTGAAATCCTTGAAATCCTTTATCACAGATATGGAATTTGAATCTACTGATTATATATACACTTAATCAGTTTGCTGCTAATTTGGATCCTTTCTGCTTTGTTTTACCTCTGTTAAGTCAATCTCATTCCAAAACTACAAGTTGAGGACAAAGTCAGGTAAGGGAATGTTGAATGCAACAGCAGAGTGACTTTGTCCATGGTAAGGGGCTCTACCCTATGTTCTTCAGGTTCTGTGCTAAGTACCAAAAGATACTATACTGTGTTGAATCCTGTTAGTCTTAATCATGTGTTCAGCTTAACTTATTCATGGTCCTAGGAACTTTAAAACCAAAATTTCTTATGGCAATTCTTCATGCCATATACATATTATGGCAACAGAAAGATATTGAGCCTATATTGAGTAACAAGCAAGCAATATGCCTGAAATAGAGTCCACAAGTTATTTCAGTATTATCTTCCTATTTGTATCTGTTCCTATGACGAGAACAATAGCTACCTATAATATTTAAGTCTATTTTTAAACGTTCATGTTCACTTTATTTATCTGTAAAATTCTTTTTCAAAATGTCCATCTTACTAAGTACTTTGATGGATAAGAAGTCCCAAGGATTTCCCTTTGTCATCATTCCTTTTAAAAATTTTCCTTTTATTTTGGTACAATTTGCATAATTTGTTGTCTCTTAATTACAGCAGTGGAGCTCAGTGTGGAATAAATGCCTCTGAAAGCAATTATGATTCACAGCAATGTCTCCTTGCAGAAAGGCTTAGTTCAACTAATGTCCCTTTTCCCTTGGGTGCCTTGGAGTTACCCTAAGTAAATCAGGTAAGGTAGTAGGTTGGCTATTTAATCCACCCCCCTTCTCAATTTCACTTTCTTTCTTTGTGAACACAAAGAACTTTAAGTGATCCGACCGTGGCATTGAAATGCCAACCTTAGTTGGTACTTTGAAAACTCAAAGCCTTTTTACAAGATGAATAGCAAACTGTAGATGACAGCTCCTGCAGAGCCATTATTGAATCCCAGCCCTGATGACTGCATTGCTTTGGATTTAGATAAAAGACTCCATACAAGACAAATGGTAGGAGCACATCAAACAAGACTGTGTCCATACAATGACAGAAACAATCCAATTGAAGAAGCAGTTGATTTCCCCAAGGCTACATACTGGTTCTTCTGGAGTCATTTATATTAAGGAACTAAAGATTGTATATTCATCTTCTATTTATTCTTTTCTCTAAAAATACTAATGTCCACTTGTCACATCCAAGTCTTCTTGCTTTTGTCAGGAAGAGAATGTCGATAAGGGAAGATGTTAATTATTTTGTATTGTGTTTTATTTAACCACAATAGCAGTGTGTGTAAAGGTTATAGACTGAGAGTTACAATCTATAATGATCAGATAAAAAGATTAGTCAGCAAATCGATGGTTCCCTGTTCCAACAGGAAGCTTGGTATATTCAAGGCAACAATGAGTACAAAGGGTACAGACAAGGATCCAGCACCTTTATTTAGATGAAAACTAACTCTAGAGAATGACTTCCACCTCATTAATTACACACTCACCTTCAGGAGGCTGAACTGGGTGAGGTATCATTAAAATGCTTTGGGAGAGTGTTGGAAAATACTTTGGGCTGTATGAAACCTATGAAATCAGAGGCTATCTTTATGTTGGGTTGGCAGATGTTACAGGGGCCTGGTTGCTCAAAATGGAAAGAGGTTTATATATAGACTTTTCATATGTCTTTTATAGCATACATCTTGGAAAGTAAAATGTGGGTTTGTAAAACATCATAATGCTTATTTAAAATATGGATTTAATGAACATCTACTTAGTAAGGAGATTGTCCTCTTTTTGCACAGTTTATCTCTAAACAGTTTTGTGTAGTTTAACATCTTTTTTTCTTAAAAATTAGTTTTGTCAGATAAACTTTAATAATAGTCACTTCTTTCGCTTTTCCTGCTTTTTTTTGAGCACGAGGGCTTTTTCCCCTTTCTCCTATACATAACAAGTGATCTGTTGGTTCTGGAAAAATGGCCGAGTAGTGGAGAATAGTAATGTTCTTACAGAGGACGAGAGCTTGGTTCACATCCATACTGGATAGCCCACAATCATCTGTAGATGAGCTCCATGGGGATTTCATGCTTATGGCACCTGTGAGCCTCAGCTTTCATATGAATACATATTCCCACATGGAGATAATTTAAAATATAATGAAAACATCTAAAATGCTAATCTATTTAAACTGGAGTTTGATGTGTTACATTGGAGACTGTGAAGAGTTTCTCGAGTGAAATGGAGAGAAGAATTTAAATTAATGAATCACATGCATTAGTACAATCATATCTATTGTGTAGGGTTCTTCCTATTACTGCCATTGATTTTTAATATTTTTCAAAGCTACAACACTCCTCTATGGAGGATTAGTCAGTTATTAATTCTGAAAGAGCAACATAGATTATCACTTGTTTGGAAGGTAGTCAGAGAGAAGAGCAGGTGCCAGTAGTTCTTGGAAATCGATCAGTGTCATCAAATAGGACATTTTGCCTTTATATCAATAATTAATATCGAAAGTGGGAGGAAGGGAAAACAACAGAAAAATTGGAATTTGAACTAAAAAAAAAGAGCTGGATTACTCTTTATCCATCCTCAGATATAATTTTGACTGACTGCTTTTACTACTTTTGTATTTGTTTCTTTTCTGGTTTTATAATCTACAGTATACATGTTAAAATGGAAATTTAATGATATACTTGTTCTTGGACAAATTGTTGCCTTGAATGTGTTCCTATAACCTTTTCATAGTGTAGTCCTATATGAAACCAGTTTATGTTTATTAATTACAAATTTTATCATTGTGTGAGCATGCATGTGTGTGTACATATGTGCACGTGTACATGGGATTATGCTTGCATACATGTGAGCTTGTGTGCAGTCAGTCTATGTGAACATGCCAGCTGCTGTTGACAGTAACAGAGAGAATGATGCTATCTTCCCCATCCCTTTGCGGGTTTACACATGGTAACTGCTTTCTTCACTGAGTTCACCTTGTGTATGACTATTTGTTCATCAATTCAACCACTGAATAAAGGATCTGATTAGTTTTCATTTGAACCAATCAGCGGCCATCTGGCTGATTGGCTGAGACCTAGGTTACTGGTAAATCTATCATACCTCCAGGGCAGACTAACAGGCATGATTTTGTTTAATCAAACATTTTCCCTTCAAATCTCTAGTTAGCCAAAGACAATAATTCCTGTCTTCTTCTCTTCCTTTTATATCCTTTGTTCTTTTTCTTTTCTCTTCTCTCCTGGGTTTTCATTCATATTTCTTCTTCCTTTTACTCTTTCCTGCTACCAATAACACAGTAGCATTTAACACGTTACAAAGTAATTGCACACCCCACTATTGTTGTGGTTCAGTGGTCCATCATTTCTTCCTTGTATGACTCTTTTAGCCTCGTAACTTGTTCCCTTTATTCCCAAATGTATCCTAGTATGCCTTCAATATTGACATACCAAATAATTCATCCTTTACAATGAGGCTGAACTAATATTTCAAAAGTTTAAGTCTCATGAGACTATTCTGTTAAAAATATCATCCTCATGGCTCTAGACCAAATCTGGGATAAGGCTCAGTCTCTTCAGAAGGGGTCCAAAATATTCCTCATCTGTTGTTGGCCCACCTTATTCTCTTCATTTACTCAATATTTCAGACATTTCTGACATATTTTGGGATAATCATATATCCAGCAGGCATCTCCCCTTCTCACACATGTGTGTCTTTGCATATACTGCACAATGCCCTTCATCATCCCTCAGATTTTTCCCTTTCTTTTATTCAGAAGTCTATTTTTGTCTTAGTTAACTTGAAGTTTGTCTTCTAAGGCTTGGATGAAGTATTATGTAACTTTGAAATTTTTTAAATTTATTTTTTCTCAAATCGTAATACATTCACACATGGGTTATAAACACAGAAAGGCAGGATGTGGGGAAGGGAATGACACTGGAGTGTGGGTGTTCAGGGGGAATACAGATATCTTCAGAACCGGGTATTGGCTGGGTGAAGTTTCAGGGGACAATTCAATATGACTCTGCCTATGACTTGCTTCTCCTTATCTAAGTTGGTATTGTCTGCCAAGGCTACCTATTTACAAGGTCTATGACTACTCAGGCTGGTAAATTTCCACAAAAACTGCCTGTTTACATTAGCTTATAGCCATCTGTTTCAATGTTTTTCCAGTGAGACCCAAGACTTGGTGTTAGTATACATGTATGACAGGCCTATTGCTGATTTTAGGCCTATGCCTGATTTTAGGCCTTTAGTGTGTAAGCAGGGCTGCCCCTGACATCTCCTCCCTTCTCTAAGTATAGAAGGGCTGTGGCAATTCTAAACTTGTGAAGGCGGGGATAGAGGCCTGACCGCCAGTATTTGAAGGGGACCTTGTAATGGCTCCAGTCCCCCTGTCGTTGTCCAGAGAGGCATGAGGGCCATACCCATCCCGATGTCTTTTTCCTGGAGAGGGGATACTTTTGACATCAACCCCTATGCAGTCAGGTTTGTCCCTCAGGGAACCCAGATAGATATCTTTATCTTTTATTTATATTCCCTTGCAGTGCTTAGCCTCACAGCCTAAGCAAGAATTCAGATCACCTGTGAGACGGGGTTGTGGGTGGCCCCTCTCTGCTTGGTCTAGGGGCAGAAGTCCCCCCTTTAAGGTTGGGTGGAGATGGGTTTTGGAAACACCCTGTATAAAGTAAAAACCTCATCTTGAGTCTCGTGGTCCTCCGTAGCTAACTTATGATAATGTATCTGAGTAGGTTTTGCTACCAAATTATTTATCTGTTGTATCACAGAGTTAGTCTGCCTACTTGAGGGCCAGGGACCAGCAGAAAAAAAGCAAAAATAACCCAAATAATGGTCCCAAGATGGTAGGAAATAGGGTTGACAACCTTGGAGAGGCTGAAAACCAATTCTTGTACCAGCATTCATCTGTCTCTTTCTCTCTCTGATTTTTCTTAAGGCCTTCACTAACTATTTCATGTTCTCTTTAACCCTCCTTGTCTTGTCTATGTAAAGGCAACCTTGTTCTTTACGGGCTGTACACAGTCAAGAGCTGTACACAGACTTTTCTATTGTACTAGAGTAAATCAAGTCCTATAGGGATCTTTGCGATTTTAGGAGGTCTATTCAGACAGTGAAACGAGGGATTTCTTCAGATTAGTGATGTCAGTCTCTAGCTGTTTGATGTTCTTGTCAGTGGCTCTTCAAAGGTCTGAGTAGTATAAGTTTGGAGACCAGACCAGCATCTGGATTAGAACTTCTAACAGCAGACATCATGGGTGATTCATTTTTACATGAAAAGGAAAAAGAAGGGGATTCTCAGGGAGATTTCTCTTACCTGGATATAAATTGTTATTCATCATATATATGGTTGGGCCTGCCATTGTGGGGGTATCTATTTTTTTCATTAATCTTTTTGGTAGCCGGTTAGCTGTGCCTTCTGTGGTATCAGACAGGCATATCAATCCTCGGCACCACAAGGGAATTGGGTCTGGGCCATTCCCTTTAAGGGTAAGAGGGTCCTTCCTCATATCTGTGGCAAAGTTTTTTTGGTCTCGGTGGTGCCAGAGGCAGTCAGCAGCAGATTTGCCATGAACTTTCAGCTTTAGAGAGATAAAAGTGAACAAGGCATGATGGAGAGTATTTCAGAGGGACTCCTTCTGAGGGGGTACCGTTCCCCCTCTTTTGTTTTTAAAGCCAATTTTTCAGAGTTCTTGTAAAATCAGGGCAGAAGCGCCAACAGTCGCTTCTTCCATACTCAGAGAGTCATGAAGACCCTATTTAAGGATATATAAATCTGTATTAATAATCTTTTGTCAAAGGACTGTTATAGCACCGCTGACAACTAATCAGACTATATAATATATCAATTAGTAATAGCTTCTTCTACTTTTTGTGAGATTACCTCTCTTTTGTCAATTAATTGTTGAGGAAAATTAGGATTTACCTCTCTCTTGAGAATATTGAACAGAGACTTAAATTCTTTTGTGGAGAGCTTAAAATAGGATCTTAGCCAATTAGCAACTCCTAGAAACTTTTGAAAATAATTTAAAATAAGTAAACTCTCTCCCTCTCTCTCTTTTTTTTTTTTAGACCCTTTATCTGTCTGGGTTTTTTAATTGGATATTATCCGTATTTACCTTTCAATGTTATCTCCTCTCTCATTCTCCCCCAAAACCCCTTATCCCCTCCTCCTAATTTTTGTGAGGGTGTGCTCCAAACATCCTCCCAGTCCCATCTCCCTGCTCTCGAATTCCCACACAGTAGGGGATCCAAACTTTTGGGGACCATGGCCCTCCACTTTCACTGAAGTCTAACAAGGTCACCCTCAATTCCCTATACAGGTGCATGAGTCCCTCCCTTGCTTTGTGCTCTCTGGCTAGCGGTTTAGACTTCGGGAGCTCTGGTTGAAACTTTTGATACTCCTTCTAGAAAGGACCAAAGCACCCACACTTTGGTCTTCCTTCTTCTATGTGAGTTTTATGTGGTCTATATGTAGTTCCTTTGAAATTGTTAGCTTTTGGGCTAATATCCACGTATCAGTGAGTGCACACCATGTATGTTCTTTTGAGATTGGGTCACCTCACTCAAGATGATATTTTCCAGCTCCACCCATTTGCCTAAGAATTTCATGAACTCATTGTTGTTAATAACTGAGTAGTACTCCATTGTATAAATGTACCACATTTTCTGCATCCATTCTTCTGTTGAAGGGCATCTGGGTTCTTTCCAACTTCTGGCTATTATGAATAAGGCTGCTATGAACATGGTGGAGCATGTGTCCCTGTTGTATGTTGAAACATCTTTTGGGTATATGCCCAGGAGTGGTGTAGCTGGGTCCTCAGGTAACACTATGTTCAATTTTATGAGATACCGCCAGACTGCTTTCCATAGTGGTTGTACCAGTTTACAATCCCACCAACAGTGGAGGAGTATTCCTCTTTCTCCACATCCTCGCCAACATGTGCTGTCACCTGTGTTTTTGATCTTAGCCATTCTGACTGGTGTGAGGTGGAATCTCCATGTTGTTTTCATTTGCATTTCCCTGATGACTAGGGATGCTGAACACTTCTTTAGGTGCTTCTCAACCATTCGTGCTTCCCCAGTTGACAATTCTTTGTTCAGCTCTGTGCTCCATTTTTTAATAGGGTTCTTTGATTGTCTAGAGTCTAATTTCTTCAGTTCTTTGTATACCTTGGATATTAGCCCTTTATCAGATGGAGGGTTGGTGAAGATCTTTTCCCAATCTGTTGGTTGCCGCTTTGTCCTATTGACTGTGTCCTTTGCTTTACAGAAGCTTTGCAGTTTTATGAGGTCCCATTTGTCAATTCTTGGTCTTAGAGCACAGGCCATTGGTGTTCTGTTCAAGAACTTTTCTCCTGTGCCTATCTGTTCCAGGCTTTTCCCCAGTTTCTCTTCTAGTAGTTTCAGTGTGGCTGGTTTTAGGTGGAGGTCCTTGATCCACTTGGAATTGAGCTTTGTACAAGGAGATAAGTATGGATCAATTTGCATTTTTCTACATGCTGACCTCCAGTTGAACCAGCACCATTTGTTGAAAATGCTGTCTTTTTTCCACTCGATGGTTTTAGCTCCTTTGTCAAAGATCAAGTGACCATAGGTATGGGGGTTCATTAATGGGTCTTCTATTTTATTCCATTGATCCTCCCGCTTGTCTCTGTTCCAATATCACACAGTTTTTACCACTATTGCTTTGTAGTACAGCTTGAAGTCAGGGATGTTGATTCCCCCAGAAGTTCTTTTATTACTGAGAGTAGTTTTCGCAATCCTGGGTTTTTTGTTATTCCAAATGAATTTTAAGATTTCTCTTCCTATCTCTGTGAAGAATTGAGTGGGAATTTTGATGGGGATTGCATTAAATCTGTAGATTGCTTTTGGCAAAATAGCCATTTTTACTATATTAATCCTTCCAATCCATGAGCATGGGAGATCTT
This sequence comes from Grammomys surdaster, assembly GCF_004785775.1. NCBI lineage: Eukaryota > Metazoa > Chordata > Mammalia > Rodentia > Muridae > Grammomys > Grammomys surdaster. The sequence continues at coordinate 6,129,956 of NW_021604608.1, forward strand.
CCCATCTTCTGAGATCTGCTTCGATTTCTTTCTTCAGGGGCATGAAGTTCTTGTCATACAGGTCTTTTACTTGCTTGGTTAGGTTCACACCAAGGTATTTTATATTATCTGTGACTATTGTGAAGGGTGTCATTTCCATAATTTCTTTCTCAGCCAGTTTATCTTTTGAGTAGAGGAAGGCTACTGATTTGTTTGAGTTAATTTTATATCCAGCCACTTTGCTAAAGTTGTTTACCAGGTTTAGGAGTTCTCTGGTGGAAGTTTTGGGGTCAGTTAAGTATACTATCATATCATCTGCAAATAGTGAGATTTTGACTTCTTCCTTTCCAATTTGTATCCCTTTGACCTCCTTGTGTTGCCTAATTGCTCTGGCTAGGATGTCCAATACTATATTGAATAAGTAGGGGGAGAGTGGGCAGCCTTGCCTAGTCCCTGATTTTAGTGGGATTGCCTCAAGTTTCTCTCCATTTAGTTTGATGCTGGCTACTGGTTTGCTGTATATTGCTTTTACTATGTTTAGGTATGGACCTTCAATTACTGATCTTTCCAACACTTTTATCATGAAGGGGTGTTGAATTTTGTCAAATGCTTTCTCAGCATCTTGTGATATGATCATGTGTTTTTTTTTCCTTTGAGTTTGTTTATATAGTGGATTACATTGATGGATTTCTGTATATTGAACCAACCCTGCATTCTTGGGATAAAGCCTACTTGATCATGATGGATAATTGTTTTGATGTGTTTTTGGATTCTGTTCACTAGAATTTTATTGAGTAATTTTACATCAATGTTCATAAGGGAGATTGGTCTGAAGTTCTCTTTCTTTGTTGGGTCTTTGTGTGGTTTAGGTATGAGCGTAATTGTGGCTTCCTAGAATTAATTGGGTAGTGTACCTTCTGTTTCTATTTTGTGGAATAGTTTGAAGAGAATTGGAATTAGGTCTTTCTTGAAGGTCTGATAGAATTCTGCACTAAAACTATCTGGTCCTGGACTTTTCTTTGTAGGGAGACTTTTAATGACTGCTTCTATTTCTTTTGGGGTTATGGGACTGTTTAGATGGTTTATCTGGTCCTGATTTAACATTGGTAACTGGTATTTGTCTAGAAAATTGTCCATTTCATCCAAATTTTCCAATTTTCTTGAGTATAGGCTTTTGTAGTAGGATCTGATGATTTTTTTTAATTTCCTCGGTTTCTGTTGTTATGTCACCCTTTTCAGTTCTGATTTTATTAATTTGGATGTTGTCTCTCTGCCCTCTGATTAGTCTAGCTAATGGTTTATCTATCTTGTTGATTTTCTTAAAGAACCAGCTCCTGGTTTTATTGTTTCTTTGGATAGTTTTTTTTGTTGTTGTTGTTTCTATTTGGTTGATTTCAGCCCTGAGTCTGATTATTTCCTGCCGTCTACTCCTCTTGGGTATATTAACTTATTTTTGTTCTAGGTCTTTCAGGTGCGTTGACAAGCTGCTAGTGTATGCTCCCTGCAGTTTCTTTTTGTAGGCACTTAGAGCTATGAATTTTCCTCTTAGCACTGCTTTCATTGTATCCCATAGATTTTGGTATGATGTGTCATCATTTTCATTAAATTCTAAAAAGTTTTTAATTTCTTTCTTTATTTCTTCCATTACCTGATTATCAAGGAGTAGGGTGTTGTTCAGTTTCCATGTGAATGTGGGCTTTCCGTTGTCTTTGTCATTTTTGAAGACCAGCCTTAGACCATGGTGATCTGATAGGATGCGGGGGATTATTTCATTTTTTTTTATATCTGTTGAGGCCTGTCTTGTGCCCAAATTTTGAAATCTTTTATGACTGGCAAACTCTGGTTACCTTCCAGAAATCTCTATAAAACACACACACACACACACACACAGAGGCACACGTGCATGTGTGCACACACACAAACACAAAAACCACTCTCTCACACACATATACTCTTACATACACATACACTCTCACACACACACTCACACACACACACACATCCTCTCTCTCTCTCTCTCTCTCTCTCACACACACACACACACACACACACGCACACACACACCCCACACACCCAGGCTAACATCTCAAAATATCACTACAATAATCTGATATTTCCACTATACTCCTGAAATAACATTGAGTATAGTGTACTAATATTCATGATTTTTTTGAGATCATTCTTATTTAGGACCATGGATTTTTTATTTTCATAGTGAATATATCTTTGACAATTAAACAAAACTGAAAATAAATAAAGAAATGCATAAAACATTATTTAAAACAATTACAAAAAGAATATATCATAATGAAATATGGCTGTCAAACATGTCAAAATATAGTATAATAATGTGATTATCATTGAATAAACTCATATATATATATATATATGTTCATATTTATATATACTCATATATACGAGTTTATTAAAACAAGCTAGGAGACGAAAATCAGTCATCTTATTGCCATTCGAAAATGTTAGTCAAAAATTTCAAAATATTTTCAGTATAATCTGAAAATCATTTTTTCAGTTTTAATATAGTACTGTTATCGCTTTTCATATTTTAAAGTCTTTTTATTGCTACAAAGTATGTCTTTATTTTAATCAGGCATACCTATAATTTTCTATAATGTACCAAGGCAAACCAGTGAAATTTGGCAGTCGTATTGGGGTGGGAATCCCCAGTTCATTGGCCTGCAGAAGAGTAGCATTGGTGTGGAGTGCTCTGGGCTCATAATGCAGCTTGTGGCTTGCATCCGTCTTGCAGGTGCTCTCTTCTTCCACATCAGGAAAAGATCTCAGAGATGAGAAGGGTTGCATGAGGTTGAGAAATCATCTAGTCAAGGCTGTTAGGGAATTTCATTTCTGGGTATTCTGAGCTTTTGGGCTAATATTCACTTATCAGTGAGTGCATACCATGTGTATTCTTTTGTGTCTGGGTTACCTCACTCAGGGTGATATTTTCAAGTTCCATCCTTTTGCCTGTGAATTTCATGAAGACATTGTTTTTAATAGCTTAGTAGTATTCCATTGTGTAAATGTACCAGATTTTCTGTATCCATTCCTCTGTTTAAGGGCATTTGGATTGTTTCCAGCTTCTGGATATTATAAATATATGGCTGCTATGGACTTAGTGGAGAGTGTGTCCTTGCTATATGTTGGAGCATCTTTTGTGTATATGCCCAGGAATGGTATAGCTGGGTCCTCAGATAGTACTATGTCCAATTTTCTGAGGAACCACCAGACTAATTTCCAGAGTGGTTGTACCAGCTTGCAATCTCACTAGCAGTGGAGGAGTATTTCTCTTTCTCCACATCCTTGCCAGCATCTGCTGTCACCTGAGTTTTTGAATTTAGCCATTCTGACTGGTGTAGATAGAATCTCAGGTTCATTTTGATTTGCACAATTCACAGACCATGTGAAGTTCAAGAAGGAAGACCAAAGTGTGGATGCTTCAGTGCTTTTTAGAAGGGGGAACAAAATACAGGAGGAAATATGAAGACAATGTGTGGAGCAGAGACTGAATGAAAGGCTATCCAGAGACTGCCCCACCTGGGGATCTAGCCCATATGCACTTTCCAAACCCAGATGCTATTGCAAATGCCAGGAAGTGCTTGCTGATGGGAGCCTGATAAAGCTGTCTCCTGGGAGGCTCTGACAGAGCCTGACTAATACAGAGGCTGATGCTCACAGCTAACCATTGGACTGAGCATGGGGTCTCCAATGGAGGAGTTGGAGAAGGGACTGAAGGAAGTGAGGGGTTTGCAGCCCGGTGTGGGGAGCAACAGTGTCAACTGGCCGGACCCCCCTGGAGCTCCAGGGGACTGGATCACTAAGCCAAGAGTATCCATGGAGGGACCCATGGCTTCCGGAGCATATGTGGCAGATGATAGCCTTGTTGGAAATCAGTGGGAGGAGTGGCCCTTAGCCCTGTGGGGGGGTTGATGCCCTAGTTTAGGGGAATGACAGCTCGAAGGCAGAAGTGGATGCATTGTTGGGGGGCAGCCCCATAGAGGCAGGGGGAGGGTGGATGAGATAGGGGGTTTCTAGAGGAGAGACATGGAAAAGGAATAACCTTTGATATGTAAATGAAGAAAATATCCCACAAAAGAAAAAAAGAAAATTTCATTCCTTTTTTCCTTTACAATGGCCTTTTTCTTTGGCAGGGTGTTCCCCTGGATCTTGGTTTTCTAAGACTTGACCATACTGAAGCTGGTGACTTTCCCCGTGTCTGACTTGTATGGTGTTTTTAGAAACAATGGAGTTTCTTCCGAGTTCCCTTTCCTTGTACCCTTCCCCGCCCCCCCACTCCCGTTGCTGCAGCAAGAGATCAGTTTTCATACTTTTTAACTTTTAAGTTTTACTTAAAGATAGCCAGAAATGAAGACACGATTAGTATTCTATTTCTAGCTGATGGGGAACCTGAATTCTAGAAAATCTGATGCTTAGACTAATACGAGCTTTGCAAGTTGACATGCCTGCACCTTGTATACATTAGAGTTTAACATGTCTCATGTATGTGGTAGTCAAATTAATGAAGTAGGAAAATGTTTAGTATTTCATCCTATGTAAACATCAGAGACTCCTACTCTATATATTATTTTATTACTCTAGACACAGATTAAGAATAGCAAAAAAGGTTGAAGAGCTTTCTCTAGTTCAAAAGTCTTTGAATATTAATTCCAACAAAAATGACCTTCCTTCATTTGTCACATTATTCACTAATGACTGACATGTGTCTATCAAACTTATCAAATAAGAGAAAGGAAATAAGCTGAAGAACTCGGACTATTACTTCCATATAAACAGTATATTGGGATGTTAGGTGACTCTTGACTTCCAGGGCATTAATTAAATCAACACCGAGGAGCTGACTACATGCTGTTCATTCATTCATTCATTCATTCGTTCCTTGTTAGAATGTCTAGACCACTGGGAAGTGCACCTGTCCTATCAGAGTCATTTGTCTCACCACATGGAATGCTTTTCAACCCAGAAACAATCTGAGACTAGGCACAAGGGTGGAAATGCTGTTTCCTCAACAGACTATGAGGGGGCCTTTGCCAGCATATGGGTCTTTTTGTTTCGCCTGTTCCCTTTGAATGGAAGAATGAAAGAAGAGGAGAGAAACTTGAAAAGTACTTTCCACATTTGCATATATGAGTGAAGGACTGCTCCTGCAGTGATCTCAGCCCTAAGATCTGACATGCTCAGACTGTTGCATAACATGATGGCTCACTTTTGGCTAGTAGCTGTCTACTGCTTGTTTCTCCTCGCTTGCCTTTTGTAGTATTCTACAACATTCAAGTCTTTAAAGAAACCACTTACAAGCAGTGTCCTGGCAGTCTTCTTAAGGAAAAGAGAAGATGTCACATGCACTCATAACACATAGAACAAGAGAGGGGAGCATGGGTACAATGGTTGTGTTCACTCAATTACACAAAGTCAGCTTGATTACAGCTATGTCCTTATTTCCCCTGCTGGTGAAAAAACTAATCCAGAGAGCACTTTATGCTGTCAGTGTGATAATACACAACAGTGGAATTCGTGACATCTAAGATATGCACTATATAAGTGTTTCTGTGTCTTTTATGATTATGTATTTGATGAGCCAAAACAAGGGCATTAGAAATTGTACAAGGATTTCTGAAGGGACAGCAGAGATTTGTTGGGTACTTGTGAACAAACAGAATCCTTTAGAACATTTGTTTAACTGTGAGGTCATAGTAAACTCCCTGTAGTATCTATATTTTTCCACTAATTTTTAAAATTCTCCAGATTATTTCCTTAGTTAGGCACTTAGTGGTGCCTCTATTTTGAGATTGCATTATCTTATTTTTTTAGAGATGTTGTAATAATATACCAGAGACTAGATAATGCACATAAAACAGAGATATATTTCTTAGAATTTAAGGGGCTGGGAAGCCCATGATCAAGGAACTGGCACATTTGAGTCACACACTCTCTGCCTTCAGTGTGGTATTTTAAATTCCATGCCTCCAGAAAGGAGAACATTGTGGCCTCATATGATGAGAGATCCGGAAGTACAAAACACGGCCAGTTTGACGGCTTCTAGACATTGTATAAAAGCTGTAATGACTTAGTAATCCCCTGGTGAGTCCATTTCTTAGTCATAACACTGAGTCATAACTCTGAACACATGAGTTTGGAGGGGCACATCTGGTAGTCATAACAATTACTATTATTAACGTTTAATCTTGATGCACCCTTTAATAAGCCCTGAGCATCACTCTCTTATTGCTCGGCAGTCATGCTATTATAGAACAAGGGCGAGATAGAAATACAGTGCAAGAGAATATGCAAGCTGTTCTCTTCCCCTAGAAACAGTGTGATGGTAGGGTCAAGAAAGTCTTTTGAAGCAGTCATCCCTGTGATTATCAGGAATGTAACTTTGCATGCTGAATCTCTTCCAGCAAATCACTTAGCTTGTTTCATCTACTTCATTTTGTTTTAATAAAAATCTTATGGTAGTATAGTTTATAACCTATGTGGTATTGTTACTTTGAAAATTAAATTAGTTAAGGGAGAATGGCTACACTTTGTTTAACCCAGACTCTCAGACAGTAAATATTTTATTCATATAAACAGCTGCCATTGCCCCAGTCCTACTGTAGACTTGTTATGATTTCTCTTCTGATAGATGTACACTGCTTATATCTACACTAGAATTTATCACATATGCCATGTGATGTCCTTGGAAGTAAATACAGCATAATTAGGAATGGTCAAAATGTTACCCAGGAATGAGACACCTAATCATATCATCTAGTCCCGCCCCTGGAACTCTGAATCAGAAAATTTCCTGACTGAAAGGAAATCAAAAGAAAGGAATGTATATTTTAATACATGTTTAAGACTAACTTGTTTAATATTAACTACAGTTAACATTTGCCTAAACTTTACTCCTCAAAATGTGGAATATAATATCTCTTTCTATTAAAAAATCATGAATTCCAAGGATAAATATTATTATTATTTCATTTTATCAATAGGTATTGGAAAGTTAGAAAGATCAAGAGGCTTTCTGAAGGCCCACTCTAATTTGTGGTTGTATAAGAACACAGACTGGCCTCAAGGCTCCTAATTGTTTGTTCTTGCTAACTGGTTTTACCTTGAATCCAATTGAGTCTGTGCTAAGTACAATTACTTTTCTTTTCTCATTTCTTATATGTAAAGGTTTAATTCAAAACAGAGTATACAGCCTGGATATACAGAATAGTTATCTGGAAAGTGTACTAAAATACACATTCCTTTCTTTCAATTTCCTTTCTGTCAGGAAATTTTCTGATTCAGAGTTCCAGGGGTGGGACCAGAAGATATGATTAGGCTTCTGATTCCTGGGTAACATTTTAGCCATTCCTAATTATGCTGTATTTACTTCTAAGGACAGCACATGGCATATGTGATAAATTCTAGTAAGTCATTCAGAGCACATACCACACAGACAGGCTTTTTTGGGGTGTGGGCAGAAAGGGTGGGAAGGGCCCTTTGTTTCTTGAGATGAGTATTTCCTGCAGTCATTCTGTCCACCTCCCAATCACACACGGAAGAATAATGTTATGAGTGATATCAGGGATGCAGGCATCCTTGCAAATTTCAGATGCTGTTTTGAGACAGACACATTTTATTGTCTTCAACTAACAGCACTTCAGTCTCCTGCTACCCAGCCTGTGACTATCTCTCTCATTAAATCCCTGTGAGTAGCCCTGCTACAGCTATGAATCACACACCTAGGGCTTCACAGAGACTGAGTTTATTGAGCCACATGATAGGAGACTATATCTCAGATGGCCCCAGAGCAGCCAAAACAATCTGTCACTTTTAATTCTTCCTGTCACCTCATTAAGGATATAGCAATGTTGACAATAAAACACATTTCCACACAAGGCACATGATGTGTGCGGATACACACACACACACACACACACACACACACACACACACACGGCACCAAAAATGCAACAATTCCTCCTCTTGTATTTAGATATGGATATAAATATACAGTCATTGTAAGATTCATTGAAGAAACATATGTGCCAGGCTACTGTATATAACTGACACAGGCATAGAACAGTCTCCATGGGCACATAAAGCAATTAAAAATAACTGAGCTTCAAAGCAGGCTGCTATAATACAAAGGTCAGGCCCATAAATATGAACAGGATGACAGTAATGTCTCTATCCAAATATACCCCCAAACACACCACTACAACAGTTTAGAACTCAAAGGTTAATGTAAAAAAAAAATTAAAACCCTGAAATTATGCCATATTCATCTCATGGCTTTTGTTCCTGTGGTCTTTTCATCAAAGGTTAATATATGTGAATACCATGGAAAAATTTTATCAAGGCCAAATGTGTGTCACTGGGAACTACTTTATTCAGTGCAAAATATTTACTCTTGTGCATGTGATAAAATAAAGGACTTATGGCAAACTTTCTGCAAAAGGAAAATGTCCTCCCACCCCCCTGGGTTGCTTGTTTTTTAGATTAACTTCGCTGATATTTGAATTCTACTCAAAGCTGTAGAGAGTCTGTTCTGAGGGCAGGGATAATTTTTGCAGTAACACACTGAGTGTGATAATCAGGTTTATGCACGGTTGTAAAGAATGTGCTGACAGATGGAAAAGAAGCCACCTCAGTCTGCACTGGATTCATTTTTATATATATTAAAAAAATCATATGACACCTGACTCTGATTCAAATAGCAGTCCTTCTCCTGCTGTCTTCCAATGGCAGAAATATTTTAGAGTATATAGGAAAATTCTGGGCCCCGGTGGAGGGATTAACTAACATTTCTAGTTCTGTGATCACTGGAGCATCATAGGTTCCTGTTTTACCATTCAAAGTGTTGTGTGTGATGAAAAACTTACTCCCACCAAACATGAATCTTTATATTTAAGTGCCCTAGATAGTAAGCAAGTGAATTCAGCAAAGAATGTGAACGGAATGGTTTCCACGAAAGGCAGGCACTCTTTAACCTTCCTCTGGAAAGCAAACTATCAGCAAACTCACCATAGCTCAGCTTTCATCAGAGCATATTAAATATGATTGCAAACTGTGGAGAGCATTTAGGTCACCTGGGCCCTGCTGAGGTGACATTTGAGAACACACTGATTAAAAGGAGCGAACAGTATAAAACCCCTTCATTTCTCTTAATAATAATGAGTTTACAGTGACTAACACATGTAGCACTTTGATTCTCCAAGACAATTTTGGCCCTCCAGAGGAAAGAAAACCAGATCTCGGTGTCTCTTGGCTTGTAAACCATAATTCTAAACTCAAAGAAAAACTTATTCCATGATAGAACCATAAACAGACAAATAAACAAATACCCCCAAACCCAGCTAAAGTGAGAAGCAGTCTCCTTGTCATTCCCAAGGACATCTTTGGTAGGGTTGCTATTACAGAGCCCTCAGACAGGGACTAGGTTGACAAAACTCCATGTCTGGAAGCAAGAAGTCCAAAATCAAGATTTGACAAGAGTTCTTTTTGAGGGCTGTGCAGGAAGAATCTGTTCTAGGGTTCTCCCTAATATGTATAGTATATACATATCCAAATTCTGCTCAACAAGCTCCAGGGATCCTACTAGTTCTATTACTTCAGGTGCTGGGACCACAGGGCCACACTCAGGGCCCAGCTTTTTACATGAGTGTCAGGGATCCAAACTCAGGTCCTCATGTTTTCATGACAGATCCTTTAACAAGTGAGCTAATTCCCTATTAACCCATGTTTCTTTTTACATGGATAGTATGGGAGAGCGACTGGATCAGAGCCCATGCTGACCATCTTACTCTCCATCAGTCACTTTTGTGGAAACACAACCTCCAAATACAATCATATTCTGAAGTTCTCTGAGCAAAGCCTTAAGAGTCACCTTGAAGGGGAACACAACTCAGTCCTAAAGGTTTTCTTTAAAGAAATAATACCAACTAAATAAAAATTCAATGTTGCTAATTCTATCTCTACTTTCAATGACAACCCAAAGAGAAATTATTCCCATACCTGAAACTCCCAGGGTACAGTTTCCAAAGACAACAGGGTTTATTTCCTTACTACCAAAGAAGTTACCAAATGGTTGTTTTTGTTAATTTTTACATCTTCTAAAGTCCTAACAATCAACTGTGTCACTTCAGCTCCTCTATAGTATCCTCCTCTGCCTACTTCAAAATTGTTCCCAAAGAATGACTTATCCTGACTAGGGGTTCCTATTGTATCCATGTGGGTGAATTGCCTAATAATCTACTGAATTTTCTCTAACTTTTCAAATCAAGTGACTTTCAGTCTATCTAGGCTATTTCTAAAATTTAAATTCAAATACTAACTCTTTGACTCCTGTCTTCTCATATACACTTTAAAAATTGTTCTCTATTTTCTTTGTAGCATCACTTGCCAAATTATGTTATTACATGGAACATTAGCATTTTAGTATCTTAACAGGAGCTACATAGAGAAGATAAAAATGGCATGATCAGATAACATTAGGACAAGAGAGTTAGTAAAGTTTAAATGTTTCTTTACTGAAAGAATGTAGTACCTTAATATCTACTAGAAATGAGCAAGATCTGGCAACTGGTTTAACCAAAGTCCTGTGAGAAATTAAGAAAAATAAGTAGAGCAGGAGAAATGTCTCAGCAGTTAAAGAGTGTTCACTACTCTTGCAGAGGTGCTGAGTTCAGTTCCCAAAAGCTCATAATTACCTTTATCTTCAGCTTCAGGAGACCTGATACCTTCTTCTGGTATCTGTAGGCACCCATAAACACACACACACACACACACACACACACACACACACACACGCCAATTCTTTTTTAAACCAAAATGAGAAATGAATAAAACCTGTGATTCGTGGAACACTAGTCTGGGAACTGGGCTACCAGTGTTCAATGCTCTGCAGTGTATTATACCTACTCATTTTCTTTGTCCTACATATTCTTTCCTTGGAGTTTTGTTCCTGTACCATGCACTCACTAACTTACTAAATACCCCCTCCCTATCTAAAGAACCCCTGAGTCTTCCCTGCATTTCTGTACCTCATCTATTTCATGCAGGGGCTCACCTTTAGCAACTTCCAGCAGGCATTCAACTACATAAACAAGACTATACCAGCTGGCTCTTTTCCTAATCTTATGAGCACATACAATATTTCTCTCTTCTTCCTCAGTTTTCTATCACCCAGATGACTCACTTCCTATGCCATAGGAAGAAATGGTTCTAATGGTCATCAAGGAGGACTGTCCAATGTTCAGATTACCAACTTTTGCTTACGAAACAGAAAAATATGCCTGCTCATCCCTTCTGCGTTCTCATCTCCATTTAAGCGAAAGCTCTGTAGGAAAGCAACTTAACCTGCCAGTCTCTCATCTACCTTACAGTCTCAGCAACAGTTTATGTGTATATTCACTTTAGGATTTTCTATTTCTTATCTATTAGTTCTTTCTCCTAGGACATTCAAAATGTTCAAAGATTCTCACTTTTAATTTCGTCCTCCTTTCATGCCATGTCTTGGATTTGCCATTGCCTTCTTTTCCATCAAAGTAGCATGTATCATATTCTCCCTGTTCTTAATTCCAGTACCCATCTTTCTTTTGGGAAGGTCTGGATTCTAGCCAATATCTTACTTTGACATTAATTAGGGACAGAAAAGCGATGAAAGTGTGAATTTTTAATCTACACGCTAGGGTCTCAATTCTAATTGTATAGATTCTTAACATTGTAATGTCTGTGGTTTTAATGTCCCCTGAAGGTCTTTTAAAATCTATGCATTTGAAACTTAATTCTCGAGTAGACAGTCTGGAGAGGAAGGGCTTTTGGGTTCCTGGTATGCCTGGCTTTGCCCCCGTTTCTCTCGATAGAGAGCTTGGCCTCTTGATCACCACAACAAAAATTGGCTTTTTCCTAAACCAAGGCCGCCCTTGATATGGCCGCTAACATTGGGGAGCCTTCCTTTATGACAATATTACACCCCAAACTGACAAATGGTTGGTAAATTGAACATTTACAAGGGACTAGGATGGCTGTGAGTTAGCCCAATGACGGGATTATTGTAGGTCCACTTCCCAGGGGCCCACCCAATGCAGCCGAAAAGGAGTGCGTGGTGCTGGGAGTGGGTGCAGCCTACATGGCCTAAGACAGGGCCCTCACCCTCCTTTCACCCACATCGGAGTCCCTTGACGTTGTCCATCGTCGACAGCCTAAAACCTTCAACCATCGATGTGACTCGTCTCACATCAGTGTTTTGGGGTTGTGAACTTGTCTAAGACCCCCCATAATTAGACATCCAAATTCAAAATTCACATAGTTGGGATTGATCATAAGATGCCTTCTCTAACTAAACAGAGAAGGGGGAGATGCCAGAAGCCAGGACCCTCGCCCTTACCCTCACCCCCTACCTTTCCCCACCTGCACAATGTCCTCTGAAGCGTGGCAACTGCAAGATCCTGCTTAGCAACTGCAGATAGACTCAAAGCAGTGTACCATATCATCTTAAGAATAGCAGGGAGACCATAACTCAAGCAGTGTACCATATCTTCTGAAGAACAGCAGGTAGATCATAATTCAAGGCAGTGTACCGTATAGACCATGACATGTTTCAAGGCACAGGCCAAGAAGATTTTGTACTTTTCCACCATCTGGCCCCTCTTACCCCCTCCCCTTGTGAAACATGCTATAAAAAAGCATTTCATGTTCAAAAATAAATAAATTATTTATAAAAAAAAAAGAGTTGAGTAGATCATGAAGACTTGCTTTGTCATGAGGTTAGTCTCTGATGAATTTTATTTCTGTTATAAGAACAGTAGAATTATAAAAATGGTGGCTGCCCCTTTCTCTTTTCATTTGCACTTTAAGGTTCAATGGCCAGTCAAATAAACTTCAATACATTACCCAGCCTCTCATAGTCTCATGAGCTTTACACATTACAGTACACACAACCAATGAGACAGTTACTACGGGCAAGTTCCTTAGTCTCTTTGAGCTGGTTTTTGTTTGTTTGTTGTTGTTTTTTTTTCAACTTGTGTTGAAGGGCAAAAGTATTTTTTAAAAGGAGAGTTTTGGGAGAAATAATTTAGACGTTCTGTAAGAACCTTCCAGCAGCTGGCCAAGGAGTTCTTACTGTCTGTCGCCATCAACCATCTTCTTCTGCATCCTTCCTCATAGCCTTCTGTCATGTTGAACCCATTCCCACAGCTCATGTCACAGTGGTCCTGTGTCTCTTCTGAGAGCGCTGAGTATTCCTACTTTGTCTTTTCTTCATCCTTAATGTTGAGATATGTCAGTTTTTCTATTAGGTCTTTTTCCTTCTGAACTGAAAATTTCTACTTTCATACCATTTATTAGCATTTTCTGAAAAAAAAAACCTTTCTTTTTAAATCTTTAACCTGATCAATGTGCATAATGGTAGTTAGTGTATCTAGTTATTTTATTTTTTTTTAATATAAACCTATCAATATCTCACAAAAAATTCAAGGTGAAAGTGCCTAACATTAAAGGTCACCCCACGAAGTTGGGACCTTCTTGTGTCCTTCATTGCAAACATGACACCATTTTCAGATGCAGGGAGATAATTTTGATATTATGATGACAGCAATAAATTTCTTTGAATTACACAATGAAAATATATTCATTTTCTTCTCTACTATATTATTAAGTAAATGACAATATTTATGTTTTAGGATTAAGTATGTCATTAATGTTTCTGCCATGATTCAGAGATTCCTAATTTAACACACAGAGTCATTTTAGGACCTTCAACAGCACAGATGTTAAGAAGGTTGATTGTCAATTTTCTGTTTCAATTATATTTACGATAAATAATCCATTCTTTAAAAATTAGACAACTTCCTCAAAATATATGATTGCTAAGTAATGATGAACATTTATTCTCTTATGGGTCTGGAAAAGGGGCTCAGTTAAGGTGGCTAAGTATGATGACACACACTGCTAATCTCAGGGCTGTGTAACAGAGACCTGGATGTCTAATGAGCCAGGCTAGTCTATTTGGAGAGCCTGAGGAGAGTGGCATACCCTGTCTCAAAAACAGTTGGAGGCCTCAGAGATGGCTTCCTTTGTAAATGTGCTAAGAACTCAGGGCCCAGGACTTAAGTTTAATTGTTGGAACCCAGATAGTGAAGGAGAGAGCCTACTTTCACAAGTTATTCTCTGACGCTTACACATGCAAGACTGAACATATGCTCATACAATACATATTCATAGACCCACAAAATAAATACATAAATGTAAAAAAAATTTTAAAATGAAGATGACAGGTATTGTTAAATGACATCTGTCCTGTGTCTTCTGCCCATACAGACACACACACACACACACATACACACACACACATATACACACCTACACACACACACAAACACTCATATCACTTTTAATATGAACTTTTAAATCACAGATTTGAAGAGAATAAGCCTTTATAAATGCAATTTGTTATACTTTAAAATGCTAAGCAATAATAGACATGTTAATTAGATTTTAAGACAAAAATAGAAGAAAACATAAGAACATACTTTTGTTTAAATTATCAAGGAATAGTAATTAGACATAAAATGTTTTTAGAATAATTGTATCTTTATACGATAGAGGAATTATAAAGACAGTGAAGACAGTTTCTATATAACCTACACAATTTGCTTTATTAAAGCTTACATATATTACATTTAATGGTACATTTGTTACAATTAATGAGCCAAAGATACATTATCATTAAAGTCCATATATTATTCAAATTTCTTCAGATTTTTCTCTTTGCTTGTTGATCCTGGATCTCATCTGAGGTAGTATTTTATATTTAGTCATCATCTATACTTAGCTTGCTCTTGGCTGTGATGCTTTTTATAATTTCCCTTGGTTCTGATTACCGTAAAGGATACTCATCATATACTTCAGAGAATGTCCTTCAAGTAGGATGTATCTGGTGTCTTTTCTGCAATTAGATTAGAATTTGATTTTTTAACAAGGAAGACCATAACTGTTAGACTTTTGTCTTTACCAATGCATATCAAGGCAACAGCTCTCAGGGAGTCTGAACTCTGACAATCTTAACCTGAGTGTCTTGGCCAAAACAGTGAGTATCTAGTTTCTCCATAGCAAAGTTTATTTTTTTTCTCATTTCTAAAAGACTATACTTTTTGAAGGAACATTGCTCACATTCAATATTGGGAAATTATGGGTCCATACTATGAGAACTATTGACATGATTTTTTTTGCAAATAAAATTATGAAGGGAAATGCAGGCTGAGATGCAGAATATGACAAAAGGAACCACACTGAACAACAGATACAGAAAACAGCGTCACTATCAGGGATGCTTGGAATGTCACTCGCTAAGTTTAAGTGTTATTAAAGGAACACGTAGGGCTTCTAAAGCAGCAAGCACAAATGCATGTCAGTATACTAACTTCATTGATAATACAGTTTCTCATGGGTCTATTATGTAAAATCTCTCCTACTGCTATAACTGTAAACAAGATGTGAGAACTTGCAAATAAACAAGAAAAGCTATAATAACTTGTACTTGGTATTTAGTGAATTCTAATCAGAAATGTCAGTATGAATGATATCATTCATATTGATGTATCCAATTTGAATGTATATACATATGTATTTGCATATGTATTTGTGCAATATATAAATATAAATACACACACACACACACATACACACACACCTATTTCTTAGGTTAGGCTCTACTTTACAACTGCAAACATAAGAAAATGTTATGGAAAAAACAAACAAAACCATTAATCTTATTGTGATGTGGGCATGTTGGAGTCTATGACACATTGGAAGTGGCTGGATACTGAACATTAAAGTAAACATCCAATTACTTTCCAGATAGTTGGCTCTGTCAGCTAGGGAGGACATAGATCTTCTCCATGATCCAGTATTCATTATAAGGATGGTACATCTCTGTAACAGCTGAGTAGACAAGAAAGTCAAGATCCGCCAGATCGTTTATAAATCAATCAACTTACTGTTATCAAATATGATGGAGAAACTGTTGGGATCCATTCTCTTCAGTTATACTTCATCCATTTTACAAACACCTTCCATGCACTTATTCACACTCAATCAGTCCTTCCTCTGGTCTCTTGGCTATACCTGCAAAATGAAGTAAGACATTGTGCCAAATGCTTTGTTGCATCTGCTGCCCCTTGTGAAGCATTAGGTGTTAGGGCTAAGTATAGAACAGGTGTGTGCAGCATGCTGAAGTGAACATGTTGTATGATAGTAATCCTGTTTCTATTTTGTTACTCTCAAGCCAAGATTAAATGTCTGCCATGAAATATGAATGATCTTTCCATTATAAATCCACCATTGCCCACTCTCTTTTCTCTCTCTTTGTCTCTCTCTTTCCTTTCCTTCCCATTCCTTTCTTTCTTCTGTTCTCATATCTATTCTCTCTCCCTCCTTCCACTTCCTCCCTCTCTCCTTCTTCCTTTTTTCTTAAATATTTTTATAATAATCCGGATAGAAAGTGTTTTTTTCCATTTAAAGTTGGTTCTAGTCCTTGAAATTTTTCAGATCTGTTTCATAGCAGTTTGTGAACAAAATCTTTCTGGATAGGGGAGGCATGTGACAACGCTAGTTATGTCCTCTGGGAAAGTCTCAGTGAAAAATAAAGACAGGAAATATGAATGATTTTTTAATTATGAAAAATGATTCTTTTCTAACTCTGTGAAGAATTGAGTTGGGATTTTAATGGGGATTGCATTGAATCTGTAGATTGCTTTTGGCATGATGGCCATTTTTATTATATTAATCCTGCCAATCCATGAGCATGGGAGATCTTTCCATCTTCTGAGATCTTCAATTTCTTTCTTCAGAGACTTGAAGTTCTTGTCATACAGGTCTTTCACTTGCTTGGTTAGATTCACACCAAGGTATTTTATATTATTTGCAACTATTGTGAAAGGTGTCATTTCCCTAATTTCTTTTTCAGTCTGTTTATCTTTCATGTAGAGGAAGGCTACTGATTTGTTTGAGTTGATTTTATAACCAGCCACTTTGCTGAAGTTGTTTGTCAGGTTTAGGAGTTCTCTGGTGGAAGTTTGGGGGTCACTTAAGTATACTATCATATCATCTGCAAATAGTGATATTTTGACTTCTTGATAGAGGGCTGATACCCAATATATACAAAGAACTCAAGAAATTAGACTCCAGACAACCAAATTAACCTGTTAAAAAATGGGGTATAGAGCTTAACAAAGAATTTTCAACGGAAGAAACTCGAATGGCCGAGAAAAACACCTAAAGAAATGTTCAGCATCCTTAGTCGTCAGGGAATGCAAATCAAAACAACCCTGAGATTCCATCTCACACCAGTCAGAATGGCTAAGATTAAAAACTCAGGTGATAGTAGATGCTGGCGAGGGTGTGGAGAAAGAGGAACACTCCTCCATTGTTGGTGGGACTGCAAGATGGTGCAACCACTTTGGAAATCAGTCTGGTGGTTCCTCAGAAAATTGGACATAGCATTACCTGAGGATCCAGCTATACCACTCCTAGACATATACCCAGAAGATGCTCGAACATATACCAACGACATATGCTCAACTATGTTCATAGCAGGCTTGTTTATAATAGCCAGGAGCTGGAAAGAACCCAGATGTCCTTCAACTGAGGAATGGATTCAAAAAATGTGGTATATTTACACAATGGAGTATTACTCAGCTATTAAAAACAATGAATTCGAGAGGTTCCTAGGTAAATGGATGGAACTAGAAATTATCATCCTGAGTGAGGTAAGCCAATCACAAAAGAACACACATGGTATTCACTTACTGATTATTGGATATTAGCCCAGAACCTTGAAATGCCCAAGATGCAACTCACAGGCCACATGAAGCCCATAAAGAAGGAAGACCAAGTGGGGGTGATTTCGGTCCTTCTTAGAAGGAGCAACAAATTACTCAAGGGAGCAAATATGGAGACAAAGTGAGGGACAGAAACTGAAGGAGGGGCCGTTTCAAGACCACTCCACCTGAGTATCTATCCCATGTGCAATCACCAAAGGTAGAGGCTGATGTGGAAGTCAGGAAGTGCATGCTGATAAGAGCCTGATATGGATATCTCCTCAGAGGTCTTCAAGAGTCTGACATACTCAGAGACAGATGATCACAACTAGCCATTGAACTGATCATGGGGTTCTCAATAGAGGAGTTAGAGTGAAGACTGAAGGAGAGCTGAAAGGATTTGCAGCACCATGAGGAGAGCAACAATACCAACCAACCACAGCTCCCAGGGTCTAAATCACCAGCCTGGGAGCACTTAGGGAGGGATCCAGGGCTTCAGTTGAATATGTAAGAGTGGAGGGCCCTGCTGGGCATAGGTGGAAGAAGAGAACCTTGACCACATGAAGGCTGGATGCCCCAGGGGGTGGGAATTTTGAGAGTGGGGAGGTGGGAGTGGGGGGGTAGATAAAGGTTACATCCACAGAGAAGAAGGAGGAGGGGTGAGTGGATTGGGGGTTCCTGGGTGGGTGGGGGATGGGATAAGGGGACAACATAGGAAATGTAAATAAAACATCCAATAAAAAAAAAGAAAAATGATTCTGACGGTTTTAAAATAAATAGACAGACAGATGATAGTCAGACAGACAGACAGAAAAATAAAGTAAACATGCAGCTGGGTATGGCACCATTTCCCTGTGACACAATGTTCAGGAATGGAGGCAGAGGCAGGAGGACCATGAGTTATAATATATAGATAAAGTTACATTTGGGCTTAAGTTGACTTACAAAAGAGCCTGTCCCAAATATCAAATATCATATATAAATTGATATAAATTTGATACAAATTATCAAGTAGATATATGGAGAAATAGCAAACAAATATATTTTGTTTGTTTGGGTTGGGTTTTGTTTTTTTTATTTATTTGTTTATTGATTTATTTATTGATTGATCCTTTAAATTTCATTAACTTAGAAAAATATGAAGAGGACTTTCATTTTTCTTTTATTTTAATTTTTTTATTATTTTTACTTATTCACCTTACATCCCACTCACTGACCCGGCCCCAACCGACAATCCTTACCCTGTTCCCCTCCTCTTCTCAGAGAAGGTGGGGCTCACCCATCCTGGCTCTTCAAGTCTCTGAGACCCTAGGTGTGTCCTCTCCCACTGAGGCCAGACAAGACAGGCCAGCTAGAAGAACACATGCCTGATATAGGCAACAGCTTTTGGAGTAGTCCCTCCTCTACTTGTTCATGACCCATATGAAGGTCAAGCTGCACATATGCTACATATAAGCAAGGAGTCCTACCTTCAGCCCGTGTATGTTCTTTGGTTGATGGTTCTCTCTAAGAGCTCCAAGGGTCTAGGTTATTTGATGCTGTTGATCTTCCAGTGGAGTCCCTATCTCCATAGGGGCTGCAATCCTTCCTCCAATTCTTCCATAGGTATCCCCAAGCTCCATCCACTGTTAGCTGTGGATGTCTGCATCTGTCTGAGTCAGTTGGTGGGTGGAGCCTCTCAGAAGACAGCCATGCTAGACTTCAGTCTGCAAGCATAACAGAGTATCATTAATAGTGTTAAGGAATTGGGTTGGCCTTTGATTTGAGTTATGTTGTTTTTGTTTTGTTCTGTTCTTTACTGAAGAGCATTAAATACGATTTATATAATTTTATCATATATAACTTGATAAAAGACGAGATCTTTTTTTTTTCAAATATTCAATGAAAGAAGGATTTTCAAATCCCTAGTCAACATAAAAATGACTTAAAGTAGCCACTTGTACTTGCTGAAAGAGGAAAAAAAATCAGTTTCTCCAACAGAGTGACACTGGAAATATCAACCACTTCAGGGGAGGTCTCATGTTCAGGAGTATTTGGCCAACATATAATAACGGACTCCATAGTCTTTTGTGTGCTTTTATTTTGTTATGATTTGTATTTTTTGTTGTTGTTTGTTTTTTCTTTCTAGATAATATTTTGTTTTGTGTTCTTGGTTTGGAGGGTCATTAATCTAATCCTGTTTTGATTTTTCTACGCTTTTTTTTTTTTTTAGAAAAAACAAAGTTGAGTGGTAGGGTGGTAGGAGCAGGACAAAGATATGGAAAGACTAGGTGTAGAGGTAGAATATGATAAAAAATATTTAAATTTTAAAATTGTTAAAATTAAAAAAATCATAAAAATTTTGAAAAAAGAAAACATTCAATAAGTTAAGTTAAAATAGAAAACCAAAGATTAATTATTTTATTTTCTCATATCAGAAATGCTAACTCTGAGATGTGGTAAGTATCTTTATGTTAAGAAGGTAACAAATATTTTCTTGCTGTTCTAGTTTGCATTGTAGAGAATATTCTTTCAAGCATGTTAAAGATAATGTAAGACAGAGAATCTTTGAGCATTTGGTAGCTTTATCGAATAGGGTGAACAATTTTTCTAAAATTTAGCTTAATTTCTCTGTATTTTAGAATATAAATGAAATTGGTAGTAATCCAGGAAAATGTAAAAGTTAATGTTTATAATGATTCTTATAATAAATCTCATAAAATGAATATTAAAAATGTCAATGATACTAAAAGGTCAAATAATTTCCATTAAGTCTTTGAATTTGATTCAAGTTTGACTACCTAAGATTGTTTAAACTGATGGGAAAATTTCAATCTTAAATTATGATTCAACAAAATCCTATACCAAATAAAAATCCTGTTACATAAAATAAAACAAATTAATTATGCTTAGAACTACATATATGTATGTTATAGCTAATTACATGCAGTTGTCTACTAAATAATGACACAGTCTGATTGAATGGACTTTTATTCATTGATTCACAAAAAAATCAATATTAGGAAATTAAGAATAAATAATTATAACAATTGAACAAAGAATAAAAATGTTATCCAGAGAGCCTGCCAAATTAATTTCAGACTGGATTAATCATTCATAAAACAATTCATCAATTAGGGATAAGAGACAAAAATAAATCCCTAGGAATGATCAACACTATTTGTTTCAAAATGACAGCCAATACTATGTCTGACTACAAAGCATTAGGATATTCTCCTACAAGCCTGGGAGAAGACAGTATTACTGGTATTATTTGTCAGTTCATTTTAAATGTTAGATTTGTTTGAAGCATGCTTTGTAAACAGAGAGATTCATTCTTTCAAGTATGCAGTTTGATAATTAGACAAATGTCTTTCTCATCGAAATAAAAATAAAATGTTATAAATATTATCATACTTTCTTACTGGTGTTCTGTGGTTCCTGGGATCCCAGGTTATAGTGACAGTCCAGCTAATGCCTCTCCTGTGTTCATCTTTTCCAGAATCCCATGTCAGATTTTGATTCTTTCATGATGCCTGGTGCTTTTAAAATTTATCCATTGGTCCCAGTAGCATTAATCATTTTTACATGAGAGTCGCATATTAACATATTTTTAATTTGTATTTCTAGAGTGGCTAATCCTATTTTCAAAGATACTTGTCCTCTGTGATTTTCCATATAGATAGTTATATTGTTTGTGAATAAATATAACATTTTCTTATTATAAGTTTGTCTTAAAATTTTGTAAACAGATAGTTAGAATTACCTTTTCTCCTCTTAATTTCTGTCAAGATTCTAGAATCATCACAATTTCTAAAACTAAAAGGACAAAATAAAATCATAAAATTTGAGTTGTAATTGCTTTGCTCCATCTTTGTCAAGAACCTTAATTTCTGTTTCTCTCTTCCAAATATAATATTTCTTATTTTCTTTATTTTAATTACTCTCAGTAATGTTTAAAGATAGAAAGTTATAGAGCTTAATTTTCTGTTGTTTTTATTTTCACTTTTAACTGTGCATTGATAGTGTAGAAAAGTTTAGTTGACTGTTCCTGTTTTGAACTGGGTCAACTGTCAGTCACTTGTTTCCCATTACTGTCTCTGTATGATATTCTGAAGTCTAACTCTGTAGGCAGGCTGTGAATAGATACAGATCACCTTTATGTTAATATTTTGTTTATTTTTCTAGATTCATAGTCTTTATTTAAAATCTGCAATGAAATGTTAAATATAAGGAAGAGAGACCTTTGATGTTACAGAGATTAGTGAGAAAAAACTTTCTTCATTACTATGTTAGTTGAAGAATTTTAGCAGAGGCATCTTTTGCAGTGTTGATTTCTCCAAACTTAATACTGGACTTGAATATTTTCTTTTTCTTTTTTTTTAAAGATTTATTTATTTATTTTATGTGTATGAGTACACCATTGCTCTCTTCAAACACACCAGTAGAGGGCATCAGACCCCATTACAGATGATTGTGAGCCACCACGTGGTTGCTGGGAATTGAAATCAGGACCTCTGGAAGAGCAGTCAATGCTCTTAACCATTGAGCCATCTCTCCAGCCCATAAACGAATGTAATTTTGTTTTTGTTTTTGTTTTTCAAGACAGGGTTTCTCTGTGTAACCCTGGCTGTCCTGGAACTCACTCTATAGACCAGGCTGGCCTCGAACTCAGAAATCTGCCTGCCTCTGCCTCCCAAGTGCTGGGACTAAAGGCATGCGTCACCACTGCCCGGCTTAAATGTGTAGCACAGTCTGGTCTCGAACTCGTGATCCTCCTGCCTCTGCCTCCTTCAGCAAATCCTACCAGTGTGCACCACCACAACTGATGAATATATATATGTATATATATATCCACACAGTGTCTTATTCAAAACTTGCTCTTCAAGTTCTTTATCTGATATTAATATTAGGATTCCAGCAGTCTTTGTGTTTAGGTTCTATGGCGTATTTATCCATTCTTTTATGATTAGCAAATGTCTTTGTATTTGACATTAGCCTCTTTAACAATTCCAGATACTACTTATTCCTTGTTTATATTATTTGCCAATCTATGACATTTAACTTAGTGTTTGTACGATTTATATTTAATATAATAATTACATTTGCATTATTTCATTATTATATTTTCCTACTGCTTTCTGACTTATTTTGCCTTAAATGGTTAAATATGCAAGCATTATACACATTGATTTGCTCTTAGACTGCTCAGTATTACTCACTGTGCAGTGAAGAAACTTAAGTAAGAATTTTTTTTCTAAAGGCAATGACCTTCTAATGCAGTTCTTCATGTTGTGGTGATCCCCATCATAAAATTATTTTTGTTAGTTCTTTTTTACTGTAATTTTGCTACTGTTATGACGTGTAATATAAATATGATATGTAGGATATCTGATATGTGACCGCCAAAATGATTGTAACACACAGATCATGAACTACTTGAGAACCACTGCTTTAGATGGAATTACTCTTTTTCATCAGAATTTGAGGCATTTTTTTTTTTACGTATGGATTCGGTATGTGATTTGATAATGCACACCTAGGTACTCCACTGCTCAATGTCAAAATAAATTATATTTTATGTTATTTTAAATTTTAATCATTCATTGATTCTAAGGAAGAAGACATTTTTGTTTTTGGCACTCCTTCTATAAAATGACCTTACTAAAAACCATTTCTAGGTGTCTATACACTATCAGTTTCCATTCTTGTCAGCTGTAAAAACAGACACAAGTCTTTATTACCACTCCTTCTCTTTTTGGACTGTTGGATTACTCATCTCATAGTGAATACATTTGGGGGGGAGAGGCAACATGCTTTCCACAAACATAGAAGTAAATTATCCTGGAACTCCCCATCAAGTGTAACATTACATATAGACCTTTTGTAAATGCCTTTTACCAAGAGAGGCTCTTTCTTTATTTTTAGCTTTCTAAGAGTGTTCTGAATGTGTGATGGATTTTGTCCAATGCATTTTCTGCATCGATTGATATGATTATATGGTTTTGTCCTTTAGTCTGTTGATATGGTGGATTACATAAATTGATTTTCAAATGTGCAAGTAGCTTTGCATAACTGGCCTAAATCCAGCTTGGTCGTTTTGTATAATTCTTCTCTTATATTGTTGCAGTCAATTTGTTAATATTTTCATGAGGATTTTTTATCTGTGTTCATGAGAGATAAGGGTATGTACTTTTTCTATTTTGTAATGTCTTTATCTGGTTTTCATATTAGTATAAAGCTGGCATCATAAAGGGATTTGGGAAATGTCTTTCTATTTCAATTTCCTGATAGAGATTGCAATGAATTGGTATGGTTTCTTTCTTAATTATGTGGTAGGATTCACCAGTGCAGCATTGTTTGCCTTAGTAAGTAATTATTTATTCAATTCAATAATTATATACTTATTCAGATTACCCATTTTCCCTTCAGGAGTTTTGGTATTTTCTGTCTTTCACAGAGCCAAGTTATTTCACCTTAGTTACCACAGTCACAACAGTCACATACACGTGCCCTGCCTTCAGTATACTTGTGACTGTACTAGTCATGGTTATCATTGCTGTGATGAAACAGCATGACCAAAGGTAACTTGGACATGAAAAGCTTATTTGGGTAATGTTTCCGCATAACTGTTGGTCATTGAAGAAATTCATGGTAGGAACTCAAACAAGGTAGGGACCCAGAGGCAGAAGCTGATGCAGTGGCCATGGACTAGTGCTGCTCCCTGGCTTTCTCTCCATAGCTTATTCAGCCTGCTTTCTTCTAGAAGCCAGAGCCCCCAGTCCTGGGATGAAGTATGCTCTCCCTCGTCAATCACTGATTAAGGAAATGCCCTACAGGCTTGCCTACAGCTCGCTTATGAAGTCATTTTCTTAGTTGAGGCCCCCTCCTCTCTCATGACTAGTTTGTGCCAAGTTGACATAAAACTGGCCAGCAGATTGGCATTGAAAGAGTCTATTGTCTTTCATTTATGACATCAGTAACTTTTGAATATTCTTTTTATTCTTGTTTAGTTTATGAAGATGTTTATCGATCTTAGTGATCTTTGAAACAACAGGATTTGATTTTTCTGCCTTCATTATTTTATGCTCCTAATTTCATTGATTTCAACTCTAATTTTCCTATTTATTTACCCCTGTTTGCATTAAGAATGATGTTGCATTATTGATTTTTAAATATTTCTTCCTTTCTAACATAGTCACTGCTATAAGTTTCCCTTTGAGGAAAACTTTTTATTGCACCCTGTGATTCTTAGTAAGTTGATTTTGTTCAGTGTGGTTCAGAACTTTTTACAATTTCTACTGAGAGTTCTCAGTGGTGGTATTGAATTTCTAGGTTTTATTTAGAAGTGTAAATTCAGATCTCCATGTAGCTGATGATATCTGTCTTCTGTTCTTAGTTTAATACCTACATGGCCAGAAGACATGCTCTCTAGTAACTGGTCCATTCTTCAAAACTTGGTAAAGCACTTTAATGCCCAAGAATGTGGCTGAGTGTTCTACTAGAACTTGGGCAGGAGGTACCTTTTTCTGCTGTTGATTTCACAACAGGCTATGTGTCAATTATGTCGTGCTGGCTAATGTTTCTGTTCTTTACTACTAAATTTTTATCAATATTTACTGGCCATATTTTTACACAGAACTACAGTATTGAAATGTATACCTGGAACAGAAGATTAAACTGTTGCTCAGTGCTTTATTTTCACCTTTTGTCTTCTGTGCTTTGATGGTTTGTTTATAAGTGCACACATATCAATTACTGCCACTTATTCTGAGAAAAACGACTCCTTTGATATTACTTACTGACTCTCTTTATTCCTGATATTTTCTTTGTTCTCAAGATTGCTTTTTAAAATACTAACATGGCCCCTTCCACTTTCAATAGATCGCTAGGACGGTAGATCTTCTTATATTCCTTTCATTTTAATCAACCTATGCCTTCATATACAAAATGCTTCACACAGACTGATTTTAGTTGGATGTTATTAATTTTTAAATCTAGTTTGACAAGCTGCTTTCTTATTCTATGTGTGCAATAGCCATGTCATAGTCATTGTACAGCATTTCACAGCACTCCCGTCCAACCTCAGCCTCATGTGCTTTCTCTGTTTCAGTTTGTTTAACCCACGCCTTCTCTCTCCCCACCCTTTCATGTTCTCATGTTGGCTTAAATCGTTAGCTCCCAGTATTCCCCCCTGCCCCGTTTTCATATTCTAATTGTTCTTCTAGCCTTTCGTATTATATTGTTGTTACTTGGATTTTAAGATGTTAGCTTCCCAGGATGCTTTTTCATATCTACTCTCCCTTCCCCTATAGGTTTTCCACATCACAGTCATTCTAATACCTGGTTGAATATCTCTTAATCCCAATGCCCTCACTTTCTATTTTCCTATCTCTTACACTCTACCGGTACCTTTAAATGATCAATCCCTGCTGGTGGGCCATTTCTAGTTTCCAAGACTTCATATGTGCTCCACATTAAATGAACAGAACAAAACATTTGAAGCTAGGACCACCATATAACAAGGAATATGAGGTGCTTATCTTTTGAAGTCTGGACTGGCTTGTAGGATTTCAGGGAGTCTGTGCTGAAAGTGGGAGCTAGAATAAAGCTAGAATAAAGGAAGGAAGTTAGGAGAGAGAGATCTGTGTGATCCATGGAGATGGGGGAAGGGCTATAGCAGTCTGTATTGTACAGATCTGGAGATGAGATAAGACAGGGAATTGGGTTTGGGGGACTGGATGATCTGCAGTTAGCCTACCTGTTGCTCTCCCATAGTTCATTTTAATCTGGTTGTTAGAGTTCATATTCCTCATAATTTTTAAAATATATTTTACGTCCTAGACAATACTCTTCTGTCTGATGCATAAATAGCAAAGATTTACTGCCATTCTGTGCTCTGTCTCTTCACTTGATTATCAATTTCCTTTGCCATATAGAAATGTTTTAATTTCATGGTATCCCTTTTGTCAATGGTTGTTCTTACTCCAAGAGCTACTGGGTTCCTATTCCAAAAGCCTTTACATGTGCTTTTAGGTTAATATACACTCCTGAACTTTTCCACCAGCAGTTTCATGGTTTCAGGTCTTAAATGAGGTCCTTTATCCCTTTACATTGAGTTTTTGCAAAGTTTCATTTTCTGCATGTTAAAATCCAGATTTCATAGCATCAATTGTTGAACATGATGTCTTTCCTCAAATATATATTTCAAGTGTCTTTGTCAAAGATCAGGTGACAATGTATATAGTGTAACATCTAAGGCCTTTATTCTATTCTACTTAATTTTATGTCTGCCTTTATACCAGTACCATGTTGTTTTTATTACAATGCTCTGTAGTATAACTAGAGGTCACATGTGGTGATGCCTCCTACAGCATTCTTTGTTTTATCTACCTTTGCTCATATGCCTGAATATAAATTTTGTAACTTTTTTTTATGTTGTGAAGAAAGGTTTTATTTTTTGTTTGGTTTGTTGTTTTATTTTTGTTTATTTGTTTGTTTATTTTCATTTCTTGTTGTTTTTTTTTGCATGTAGTTGATTTTGTAAATTGCATGTGACATAATGAGCATTTTCACAAATTGATCTTGATAATTCCTGAATACGAGAGGTCTTTCTATCTTGTAGTATCTTCACAAACCTCCTTCTATAGTGCCTATCCTAATCCTAATCACTGTTCTGTTGCTCTGAAGAGTTACCATGACAAAGGCAACTCTCATTAAAAAAAACAAAAAAAACAGGCATTTAACTGGAAGCTTGCTTGCAATTTCAGAGGTTTAATCCACTATCACCATGGCAGGAATTATGGCACCAGGCAGACAGTCACTAGTAACAGTAACTGATCCACAGGCGAAGAGAGGGAGTACAGGCTTGGCCTGGACTTTTCACACCTCAAACCCACACTCAGTGACACACTCCTCTAAGAAGGTCACACACCTAATTCTTTTAACCCATTCAATACTGTCACTCGCTGGTGACTAAGCATTCAAACATATGAGTCTTTGGCAGTCTTTCTCATTAAAACCACCATAGTGCTTTAAATTTTCATTGACAGGCCTTTCATTAGGTAGCTTTATGTTCAGATCATTTTGTGGTTGTTTGTCTAGGTATTTAAGAAGGCTACTTATTTCAATGTGTTAATTTTTCTAATTTGCCATAATTCTCAAGTATTTATCATTTCTAAGAATTTTAGTGTGGTTGTCTATAGCATTTCTCATGTATAAAATCATATCATCCACAAAGAGGTATTGACTACTTATCTCTCCGTTTGTATTCTTGTAAGTTCTTTTGCTTTGATTAGTGTCCTAGCTAAATCTTCAAATATTATACTTAATTATTTAGTGAAATGAATGAGCCTCCTTATCTTGTCCTTGATCTTACCGGGATTCTTATGAGTTTTTCTACATTCAGCATGGTGATGGCTATAATTTCATTAATCATGAATTTGTGTTGTATTTTGTTATAGGACTTTTTTACATTGTATGAAATTATCTTGTTATTTCTTTTTAGAGTTCATTTATATGATAAACAACAGTGATGTACATTGTACCATCCCAGCATCTCTAGAATTAAGACAACTTGTATATATATATATATATATATATATATATATATATATATTTGATCATGAAATCCATTTGTCAGTACTTTTTCAAAAAAAATTTTACACCTATATTTATCAATGATATTGGACTATAATTTTTTTCATAAAGATTTATCCTCATCTGTTTTGATATCACTATAAAGCTGATTATAAACACTTAGAATCATTTCTTTCTTTCCTATTTTAAGATTTATTTTAAGCAGCATTTATGTTTTCTTTCTAGTGTTCTAGTGGAATTCTGCAAAGAATTTTTCTTGGTTTGTTGTTGTTATGTTGGTTTTTTATTTGTTTGTTTTTGTTTTTTAATAGCTTCAGCCTCATTTCTGTTGATGTATCTGTTTAAAGTATCCATTTCTTATTGTTTTAATTTTGGAATGTTTAAGCATCTAGAAAATTGACAATTTTTAAGACTTTCAAAATTATTGGAACAGGACTTTTAAAATATGATATTATTTTTCTGAACTTTATTATTATTTGTTCTAATGTCCCTTTCACATTTCTAGTTTTATTGACTTAGTTATTCTCTGAATTTCTTCTCAGTAATGTAAATAATGGTTTGTCAATTTACTTAGTTTTTCAAAGAACCAGGTCATCATTTAAATTATTCCCTCTATTATCCCTTTTTTCTTTTTATTATTTTCCTTTTTATTGAAAATAGATTATTTTCTCTCTCATTATTACTGTTTTCTCTCCCTCTACTCCTTCCAGTTCATCCCTACCTCCCCTCCCATCCAAATCCACTCCCTGTCTCTCATTAGAAAATAATAAGCTTCTATTAGATGGCAACAAAGCACAACAAAAAATTAAATAAAATTTAAAAAAAAAAGCATCACATCAAATTTGGACAAGGTAAAACAACACAAGGAAAGGAGCCTGAAAGATGAAATAAGAATGAGAGACTGTCTTGTTCACACTCAGGAATTCCATGAACATAAATTAAATTGTGATTTATAATTCTTGTGCAGAGGATCTGGTGTAGACCCATGTAATTCCTTGTTGCTGCTTCAGTCTCTGTGAGTTCATATAAGATTTGTCCTGTTAATTTTGAAGGCCTTGTTTTCCTTGTGTCTTCTATCCCTTCTGGCTCTCACAGTTTTGCTTCCTCCTTTTCTGAAGGGTTCTCTGAGCTCTGACTGGCAAGGGTCTGCTGGTGACACCCCATTTTGACCTGTGTGTGCCAAGGTATCTCTTTTTTCATAATGTCTGGTTGTGAATCTCTATTTTATTAATTTCAGGTTTGATTTTGATTATCGCTTTCATTTGCTGTTTTGGGGTATGATTGTTTTTGGTTTACCAAGTTCTTAATGTATATAGTTAATTTATTAATTTACCTTCTCACTTTTTTATTTTGGCACTTAATACTACATTCATTTTTCTTTGGAATACCTTGATATATTCTACAGATATTGGCATGTTGTGCTTTCATTCAATTTGGGAGTTTTAAAATTTCATTATTGATTCCTTTTTTGACCCAAATATCATTCACTGTTTAGTCTCTATGAGATTGTATACATTCTGTAGTTTCTATTACTGATGTATAGCTTTATTCCATTGTGCCCAGAGTGAACACAGATTGTTAATTCAATTTTCCTAGATTTGTAATCTCACCAATATACAGGTTACCTGAACAAAAACTAGAGAATCAGTAGAGTTAAATAACAATCATAAACCAAACTGACCAAACAGATGTCTATAGGACATTCTACCCAAACACTAAAGAATGCTTTCTTATCAGCATCCCATGAAAATTTCTCCAAAATTAATTATATCTTAGAAAAACAATAATATAAGAAGATTGAAATAGCATCTTGTGTTCTATCTGACCACAATAGAATAAAGCTGTATATCAACAATAGATACTATAGAATGTACACAAACTCATGGAGACTAGACAGCATATCCGTGAATGATATTTTGGTCAAAAAAAAATTAAAAGGAATACAATATATTTCCAAGTTGTTCTGGCTTTAAAAACTTCTGTTATTTTGACCTACCTTTATAAGTGTTTTAGTCTTCTGGTTTTTGTTTTTGTTTTGGTTTGTTTTGGTTTGTTTTTGCCTTTAAACCCCTTTATTCTGTATCTTTAATGCGTCAACTACAGCATGTCTTAGGTAGCTTACTTAGTGGCAGTCCTGTTTACTTGGTGTTCTGTTGAACTCAGCTCTGAGGGAGATCATCTATTTCTCTAGGTTTAGATATTTTCCTTCTCTGATTTTGTTGAAAGTATGTTTCCTACTTTTGGTATGACAATGGTTTCATTTTCTTAGGCTTATAATCCAAAACTCAGGGCTTTTCATGTTATCACAGCGATCTCTTCTCTTCTATTTGTACATAATTTAGCAGTATATCATTGACCTTTACTAAGTGATCCCAACCCTCTTCCTGCTCTTCCAGCTCGGTTGTCTGTTTTCTATATGATTTGTTCTATTGGAGAGGCTTCCCACTATGATTTTTATTTGTTTAATTGAGTTTTTAATTTCTCACTTCCTCTCAGTTTGACCTTTCTTTGCTTATTCTTTTTATTTAATTAATTTAATTATTTATTACTATTATATAATACATGTAATTTTTAATCATTAATTTAACTTATTTGATATAAATTAAATTTATTTAACTTAATCAATATATTATTAAATTTATATAATTTAATTTTTCTATCTTGCATTGCCTTATATATTTTATTCAAGCATTTTTTAATTCCTTTGAAGTATAAACAGGCCATCTTTGAGTTGTCTGAAGATAGTTATATTTATGTTTCTGAATTCTTTTGTCTGGAAGTTCTTCCAGGATTTTCATTAATGTACATTATCATAGTATTAGTGATTTGTAGATGAGGCATCCTGTTTGGTTTTTATTACAGTTTTCTGCGCTGGGAACTATATCTATAATAATTGTTCAGTTGTGTTTTTCTGTAAGTTTTCCTTTTCCCTCTCTCTCTCTCTATTCAAATTTTTCTTTTTCTTTTTGTGTAGATGTTTGCAATATTTAGTAATGTACTAGTTCTTTGTATAGTAGAAATGTAGTTTTCCAATATGGGGCAGATACAGGAAAGATAGATATGTCTGATGGGAGAAAGAAATGGTACTATACTTCTTCAGGGTAAGTCTTGTGTAGGAAGCCACTCTAGGGCAAGAATATCAGAAAGATTTGCAGTTGGTACGGATAAGTCAAAGCGAAGAAAGCTGAGTTCTTCTGCTTTCTACCAGAGATAGTGTGGGCTTGGCCCTACAAGTTAAATTCCTGGGAACTGTGAGTAGCCCTGGTGTAGGAGTTGGTCTTTTTATTGTTGTACTTAGCCCACCCTCATTTACAGTGATTGACACATTTGTTCCCTATTTTTCGTATTTATAATGGGTAGGCTTGCACTATGTTTGTCTCTTATTTAATTCTTTATTTTATGCCTCTTGTTTTCACTGAGACAGGTTCTCTTTATTTTCTTCCTTTATCAAGTGAGTGTGGATACCTTAGTAAAGATTTCTGTAGTTGTCTTAGTGTTTTAAATATATATTTACAAAAAATATAAGTATACTTTCAAAAATCACTGTCCTGTATCGTGGGCACTGGGGTTATTTCATGAGAAATGATGTCCACTTAATTACTTGTCACTTACACTGTTCGTACAATTCTTCTCTTCTACCCATACTTTACAGTCACCGATACTATTTTTTTCTAACTTATTCTAACAGTTATCTACTAGGTGAATAAGAAATAGAACAATGCTTTGTCTGTATTTGTCCCTTTCTTGTTACTGCTCCATCCAGTTTCAGACTTACCCTACTTTCCTTCTCTCTGAAGAATTCATTTTAAGATTTCTTTTTAGGACAATTATTTAAGACTGAGTTTCTTCGACATTACTTGTCCAAGAAATTTTTTTTTCTTTCCTGTTTCACTTTAATGGATAATTAAGTAGCTCTAGGTGTCTAAGTTGGAGAAATTTTATCTTAATATTCACACTTTATTTCATACTACCCCTTCTTTATAAGAAAAGTTTAATGTAGTTTTAGATATGAAGCCTACTATACGTCTTAGCCTATCAGTCTATAGGTAAGGTTTTTTCCTTTTTCTGATTTGTTTTAAATGTTTTAACTTGCCTTTTATTCTATATAGAATGAATATGAAAGGTCTAAAGAGTCTAAAGTATGACACCTTTGAAATTGCCAATAATCATTACATACTTTCTTTTTCATTTATTTATCTTTCTCTTCTCAGCTTGCCTCTCAGTTCAGTGGTTCCATCCACCCATCTTCCATCTTACAAATTCCTTTCCTCTGTCTATATTCTGTTAAATTTATCCAGGTAGGCTCTGCCACTGTGCTTTTCATTTTGTTCCCACCCTTTCCATGCAGAGGAACAGGCTTTGCATACAAATGGCAAACATTTGCCATAGATCTTCACTTTCAGCTTTTTTTTTAAAACTGTATTTCTATTTCTCACCTCGTTATATGTTTTTATTTTTCTACTGTTTCTTTTAAAAGGTTCAGGTATTATATCAGATTTTCTATCTGATAATTTTAAAGATATGTCTACATGTAAATATTATGCTGATTTTTCCTCTTATTTTAGCATGTCTTACACTTTTTGTCAAAATGTGAACATTCTGTTGAAGTATAAATGTAATTATTATTATTATTATTATTATTATTATTATTATGTGTGAGAGAGAGTGTGTATATTTGTATGTGAATGTAGCTGGAAGCTAAGGTACTACAGAAGCCACCAATTCCTTTGTCATCCTCATTCACATCTGCCCTCAGCCATTGTCTCTAAGAGCACCATCTTAAACAGAGCCTGTAATGAGTGGTACTCACAATCATAATGCTAAGCTCTCCTGTAGGCGTTCTGTAAGTATAGTATAGAGTAAAGGAAAGTATTCTGTAATCTTATTTTTCCATTTTATCTTCTAATAGAACTGAATTCTTAGCCTGAGGATTTCATCATGAGTGTATTGAGCCTCTTCCCACCACCATTACTATGAGTAGAGGAAGCTCTAGAATAAGAAGATAGTTAATATTTTTATCCAGCAGGGAAGTCTCCAGCTTGTGAAACAGTCATCCTTGGAGATGACACTTATGTTGTGGTGAGTGTTCAGGAAGTTTCGTACCTTTGCTCATGTCTTCTCCTGCTTGAAACAGCAGGGGATGCTTGGTAAATCATCAAATTGAGAGCCCACAGGGGTTTCTTTTTTTAATTAATAATTTTATTTATTTATATCCCAAATATTGGCCCCTTCCAGTCCCCTTCCCAGAGTTCTTCACCCCATTCCTACACCTCTGAGTGATCCCTCCTACCTTGGGCATCCCGCTATCCAGGAACATCAGGTCTCTATAGGCTTAGGTGCCTCTTCCACTGAGACCAGACAAAGCAGTCCTCTGCTACATATGTGTCTGAGGTCTCCAAACAGCCTGTGCATGCTGTTTGGTGGGTGGCTTAGTCTCTGGGTTATTGATGGTTAGTTCCTGAGATATGTTGGTGGCTGGACTGGGGTATAGGAACTGTTCACAGCCACCCACAGCCAGTCTGTCTCAGATCTTCAGATCATTTTGTAAGTGTTATAGGATTCTACAGCTTAAGCAGTTTCCATTACAGGTTTGATGCTTTGGCTATGACAACTGTTTCTTTGTCTCTCCCATTGGGGTGGCATTCCACTGTCACTTCAGACCTCTGATAGCTCTAAGAAAAGTTGACTTCCAGTGTGTTAGATTTTTTTTCCTCCTAGTAAGGATGAGAGTGATGCTCTCTGGGCTCCTTCCGTGTTAGTGCTATGAGCAGAGATCTTGCCTTTGTTTGTAAAGACACATTTCACTGGATATAAAAATCCAAGTTGACAGTGTTTTTTTTTCTCCCAGTACTATACAGATGTTGCTGTGTTCTCCTCACTCTTGAGTTGTTTCCCATGAGAAATAGGCTCTCATGCTTATCTCAGATCATATAAGGTGAAATAAAGCAGGCCAAGTCTGAGAAAAAAAAGGAAAAGCTCTAAAGTCACAAAACACATTTATTTAAAGATGGATTGCCACATCTGATACAAGAAATTTGGGACAATATGTTACTTTGGGGACAAGAACTCTGTCAGATTAACTGCTAGGCTTCTGATGGTTTTGTTGCCTTAGATATATTTAGGATCCCAGAGCCTAGTTGGAAATGAGGATTAAAAACACGATTTCACGAAGAGAAAAATGAGAGTCACTGGTATTTTAGAAGACAGTCCACTTTTCAATAAAAAGTGAAAGTATAAAATAAAAAATTGGTAAACTTTAGAAGGATTCATAATAGATTAAATACTCAGACTCTGAGCTGAAGGAAATAGCCGGACACCTGTTAGATGTGGTAGAGTTGTGTAAAACTCCGGCATCTCGAGCATAGGGAAAGTAACATTGTGTATATTAGGCATAAACCCAATAAACACTCTATCACTCCTGAAGCTTACAGAAGAATCAAAACTAGCTCCCAAACTTAGAATGCTATCTTTGGCTTAGTTTTATATGCAAGAGCATTCATTTTATGAACACACAAGAGTTCTGAGTTTCATGGCAATGAAAGCTTAAAAACATCATTGAATACCTGCTTAGTCCTCATATTAGAATTAGCAAACACCATAACCTATGAGTGGCCATTTTATCTATGAGTATAGTACAAACAGAATTCACTCGTGAAGTGTTCAATTTGCTGTAACGTTTTGCATTGTGTCAAGGAGGTTTGATATAGTGTCCAGCCTTCAAAAACATTCACCCTGAATCATGAAATTGACATAGAAAACTGGAATACTTTTAAAACCTAAAACCATCTTATAGTGCCTGGCAATGGCGGCACACACCTTTAATCCCATCATGCAGGAGGCAGAGGCAGGCAGATTTCTGTGACTTTGAGGCCAGCCTGGTCTACAGAGCAAGTTTTAGGAAAGCCAAGGCCACATAGAGAAAGCCTATCTTAAAAAACAAAGAGGAAGAAGAACAACAAAACATGTTACAGCAAATGAGTATAAACGTGGCATTCTAGTTTCTTTTCAGTTGCTATGATAACCCACTTTTGAGTAAAAACAACTTAGGGCAAGAAAAAGTGTTTTTTTGCTTATACTCCCAAGTTCGGGAAGTCAGGGGAGAAACTCAAGCAAGAAGTTGAATCAGAAATCATGGAGAACTACTGCTTTCTGGCTCACTCAGTCTCATGCACAGCAGGCTTCTTTTTCCAGTTCAGGACCATGTGCTCAAGGAATAGCACCACCCACATTGTGATGAACCAATTACATTCATTAAAAATCAAGAGTCTTCTCTAAATATAATCTGAGGCCAATCTGATCTGGGCAATCCCTCATTTCAAATTCCCTTCTCAGATGATTTGAGGCTGTGTCTGGCTGACAGTTCACATAAGCAAGGTTTACAAAACTAGAAGGGACACCAAGAAAGGGTAAGACGAGAGGATAAAGATCAGGAAAGAGAGGACAAAAGGACACATATAATATAATGTGGAAAAGACTGACATAATGACTGCAGTGGGACTGAGATACAAAGGGGTTCAGAGAAGAAAAAGAGAACAGAGAAGATGAACTTTGGCACATTTTACAAATACCATTATGATACCTGATATATTTATGTGTGTATTTTAAAAATATAATTACATTAAAAATGTATTGTAGCAGTGAAAGACATATTATAATGTAGATTCTACTTTATGGAGATAACTGGGAAGAAATAAGTAGTGAATGAGAAGGAAAATAGTTTAAGTGCTATCACAGAGTAGGTAAAACACAGTTGTGCTCACTGACAATTTACTTAACTGTTAAAAGTTCTTTTTAATTTTTAAAAACTAGTTTTGCAGTTCTTCCCCCTGATCACCCACACTCCAGTGTCATTTCCATCCCCACATCCTGCCTTTCTGTGTTTATAACCCCTGTGTGAATGAATTACGATTTGAGAAAAAAGAAATTATAAAAAAAAAACAAAAAAAGAACAAAAACAACAACAACAAATATAATTTTATTATTTCACTCTTCTCTCCTCTTCCTCCAAAAACTCCTGTGTCATATCCTACACTCTTTATGGGAAAATTCCCTTGGTTATTGTTACAGGCATACACACACCCACACACACGTAAACAAATACAACCTGATTATATTTAGTGTTGCTCTTATATATTATTTCAGGGCAGATAACTTGGTATTAGATATCCAGTTGGAAGTTCCTCTCTGGGAAATGCTAATGCTTCCTCTTACAGTAGTTATTAGTCATATGCGGTTCTCTATACAAATGTGGGTCCTTCTCATATTTCTTCTTTCCATGTTAACATATCTGTAGACACTATCCGTGTTCACATCTTATTTAATAAGTCATATTATTGAGGTATCATGGGTATAGCAAGTTTGCCACACAATATTGGAGCAGACTTTTTGTTCCTCTGAATTTTAAAGCTTTTCTTCTCCCTTGTTCAGAATACTTCCTGAATCAGGTGCAGCAGCTGTGATCCAGATGTCTCCTCTAGAGCCGAACACAGCCTGATCAGTTGTTCTTTGCATTTGGACCTGTTGTGTAATGGTCTCTTACTCCTTGGAAGAGAATCATCTTTAATGAGGGTTGAAAACTAAACTTATCTGTGGGTATAGTTAAGTCTTTACAATTCAGTTAAGAATTCCTCTGGTTTGGTAAAATGTTTTCCCACAAGTTCCTACTACTCTATTGAATATATACATATAGTGACTAGAGAAATAGCTATTCAAGGTATATTGCTTTTTGTAAAGAGAATTTGTATCCTAGAGAAGTAGAATAAAAAAAAATAGAAGAGGGCATGTTATCTAAAAGAGAGTTACAAAAAAAATCATCTTGATGGTGAGTAGCAAATCATTGTGAGTGAGAACAGGAGGAAAACAATATATTTAGAACAGAAAGAGAATGAATACAAGAGCATCAGTGTCTCCCATGTCTGGCTGTCATTTAAACACTTGTGCTCTGCACAGTATGTTGTTATGGCTTACTATTACCTCGCATGATCCTTTTCATTTTTGTTTAGTGATTTATGTCAAATGGAGGGTTTACATTGGTAATGTAAATTATATACTATAAATCATAGAAAAGTATAATTATGATTATAAATTATAAAATGTAAATTAAACATTATAATATATATTACAAATTTTTATGGTATCCACATAAATATACAATGAAAACCTGATAGTGCTTTTGAGATAGTTGCTCTGGAAATCACAGGAAGAATTGAAATTTACTAAAGATAGAATGAAATGGAGAATTTCTTTCTTTTTTTTACTTAAATAGAATGAATGAAAGATGATTAAGATTATATTTTTCTGTTTGATTTGCCATTCAAATACAACAAATTATAGTCATTTTGTGTACTTACTGAAATTGTATGTCAGTCACTGATGTGCTTCATACCTGTGGGAAGTATAGGCTACACAGACAAATGATGTTAGAGGAGTGAGGTGAGTCCTTGATTGAAAAGCAGAAAGGGATGTAAGAATGTGACCTTTTAATGTGAATGTAAATTTTAATGTAAATGAGTGTATCACTGAATCAATGTTAAGCCAACCACATCTGGAGCGTTAGGATTCACCTAACACTATTGTGCAGATAATTATAATTTTTTAGGTCACATTCTAACCCATCTACTATTAGATCTGCTATCATATAAAATTGAAATCAGTCTCCATGTAATTCCCAGACTGAAATACCTCCTTCCAAAGTGGGTCACATATAAGACATAACCCTTCAAGGAAACTGAATCCAAGTTTAATTCCTCTTACAGGGAATATAAATTCGTTTGTATCTTTCTCACTAAGATATGAATGAAAGTACTTTTATCATGTGACTTCATATCTTATGTGCTTTATAACAAGAGTCTCACATCAACATATATAATCTTTCATTGTTTTCAGGCACACATCCCTTGTGTTATATAAGGAACTGTAAATATGTCTATACTTCTGGGGTTTTTGAGATATACAGTGCCAGGGTACAGAGCAAGCCTGATTCCTGCTTCTTCACTGTTTAACTATAGCTTGTGTGATTACTATAATCTTCTTTGGATTTCCCTTTTCAAGTTTAAACACATTCAGATACATTAAGAACTGAATTGCACTGGAGACTATTACTGATGTAAATACATTGTTCTCTTCTAAGTAGACTTCTGTTTTGTTAAAAACCCTCATTATGGACAGTTTCGAGAATAAATGCCAAATATTGTACTGGGCCACAGACAGAGATGGAGCTGAAGAGTTGCCACGTCTTTTGAAACTTCATTTCTCCTTTAACTGCTCTCAGATATTCCTTATGATTATTGTAACAGCTACATCAAAATGTCTTCCAAGTGTTGCCATTCTGAGAGTTTGTAGTTAACAATCAAACAACAGCACAAACAAAACAAAAATAGCAATTCAAACCTTCATGGACTTGTGAGATGGATCAACAGATAAGAGCACTTGGAGCTCTTCCAGAGGTCCTGAACTTGATTCCTATCACCCATGGTGTCTGGCTCACAACTTCCTGGAACTCTAGCTTTAGGGTATCTTATGCCCTGTTTTGGTCTCCAAGAGCAGTCAAACACAAGGGGGTGTATATACACACTCATACATTACAAGGAAACACACACACACACTTAAATTCCTTATTTTATAAATGAGTTGCTTGTTTTATTTCTTCTTGTGAAATTAAGTGTATAGTATCATAAAATTTGTGTGGCAGTATTATGGCAGAATGGCATTTTTCTGACTTAGTTTTTCTTCATCATCCTTGCCTGTTCTCCTTAATCTTCACTCCCTTCTTCCCATTTATATGCAGCTATCTTCAATATTTCCCTTTCTACTCCCAGTAGTTATTAATTATGTACTGTGTTTTTGTGTATTCTGGGTTATTCAAATAAATTATTATACAATATAAACCCTCCTTCTTATTTCTACTGGTTTGGCCTTGAGTAAATTCATTTTTTTCTATCTCATCTCTAACAAAAATGATGCCTACTTTACAGTGTTACAGTGTATATATAACACTTAGAATAGAATTCAACTGACAACATCACAGATGTGTTAAGCTTCCTTTATTTTACTATGGGATCATGTATGTTCTTACTGCCTTCCTTCAACAAAATATTTCATGAGGCAACTTATAAATCAATCTCTCCTCTTATACCAATAAAGCCATATCTATAATCCAATAAGCCATATCTAAAATAGGCAGTGAAACTAACATATAAAATTTGAATTCATGCATATTCATTACTTGGGTACTTATTCCTCTTTTTTTATCCTACCTACAACAAACAAACAAACAAACACCCCCAAACCAAAAATCCTATTTGTCAAGTTTACGGACTCCATAGAGAAATAAAAATCTAAGAAGGCAATAGTCATTGTCAGGCAGTAAGAGAGAATGAAAGGCTGATTCTCTGAGACATACAATTTGGGAAGGATACTAAGAATTGAAAGAAAAAGTGAATGTCTCCTGACCTCATTCTTAACGGAAAAGAGATGCCATAAGTACAGGAGCAATAAATGGATCAGAGCATGAATGAGTTTCTCTTTTAAGGCCCTAAGAATTTCTTCTGCAGACATAGAGACCTTCAGTTGATGAAACCTGAGAGTGTGGTCCATGGTAACATTCTGGATCTGTACAATACTGAGATTCAGAGCACAGAGGATCCAACAGAGAGAATGAGTATACATGAGTAAGGAAACCAGTTGGTTGCCTACTTGGAAACATTAATTTGCAGAAGTACTCTGCCTGTAGATATGGATGTGGCTTCATAATGGAAGATGGCCCATTGTGATAACAACTAGGAATAGTCCAGTAAATATAAGCCTGTCTCTGGAGGCATCAACAGTATCAAAGAACCAAGATGGGCTCAGGAAGCCAAACAAGCCAAGAAGAAAAAGTTCTATAGAACCTGAGTAGAACACCCATCAACAGCAACTAGCAGCAGGCAATATGGACACTGGGTCAGATGTGCATCTTCAAAGATGTGCCTGATGCCCACCTTAAAGCTTAGTCCCATATTCCTGCTCTAGAAAGCCCAGCAGAAAGATCCGAAAGTGAAAAGGTGCTTCCTTCCTCAAGAATAAGCTAAAGGCACTGTCTATATCTCTTCCTCATAAAGATCTTAGAAAAGGAAGACCATCTATATGGACTGTTTCATGACAGATTATACTGTGAGAGGAAATAAAGAATGTTTCTATCATTGACAAGATATGTGAGTCTACATCCTATCTACAGGATAGAAATACTAAACGCAAGTAGGAAATTATAAAGCACCCAAGTATCAATTCATTCATACATTCATTCATTAATTCATTTTCCTATAATGCACTGTTTCTGTTATATTAGCATGGCAAATTCAAAGTATTTATGTATAATACTTGTAAGTAGCTTTCAGACTCAGATTACTCTTACTAATATGCTAAAATGGCAGTGCTTTTTAAAGCTTTCTCAGGGTATCAAGATGTTTGACTATTGTTTACTTAGGGAAAAAAAACATGACTGTTCTACCATAAGAGCTAGTAAAGCTCTGTGAAATGGAGGGAATGTAAGATTTTCAGTTGTGATGTCTGCCATGTTCAGAAGTACTCCAAGGTGGCAGCACAAAAAGACTTTATAATTGGAATCTCCCACTAGCACAGAGAAGACTGTGGACAATTCTGGAGAGCCTAGAAAATGGATATGAGTCACACAAAATCTGATTTGATGAGATTTTCAATTTTGTGATTTGATATTATTATATTATACTTTTCTGTTATAGTGTCTGCTATGAATTTGTACCTTGTGTTCTTGCAAACAAAGAAACTCCAAAATAACCCAGTGGATTCTATTTTCCAGCACATACTAGTGAGGGATAATCAAAACTGAATTTGAAAACTCTTTTAAAAAGCAACTTAAGGTTCCAAACACTTAAACTGTAGTTCTTACTCAAACTATTTAACCAATTATATATCATTAACATGGATTAATTTAAATAAATTCAACCAGATATGTAGATACATGATTTGGATACATCACAACTACACTATATATTGGAATGTTTTAGACTCAGCAAGTTAGTTTTTACATTATAACTTGAGGTTACAGTATGGGTTGAGATGAAATGCTACAGTATCTAGGCTATAGCATTATTCAATCTCTCAACCTCATATAGATCTTTATCTTATAAAAGCCAGATCATCAGGAAAGTTAAGGAAGTAAAAGCACAAATAGGAAAGAAGGTTGGAACTGGGATGGAGCTCTGTGTGTCCTGCACAGCACTGCAGCAAAAGGGCTGCCATTTGCCAAGTTGTTCCATCCTCATAAACACCTTAGATACAGTTCAATTGGTAAGTTTGTACTCAGATCTGGGTGATAAAATTTTGTGCAATGTGGCTTCTGTTCATTGAACAATCCACCCTAATTTGACATTATGACCTCTCTTGAAATGTTCTATTGCAACCGCAAAACTGAGTCTGATCCATCACAGCGACTCAACCTCAGCCAGGAGCACACTAAAGACTATAATATTATACTTAAATAAAGTAAATGCTGAACCTTTCCAATCAGGTTAGCTCCTGTCTTCCTAGTTATAAAATAGTACATGACTTTTTGTG
Organism: Grammomys surdaster; assembly: GCF_004785775.1. Classification (NCBI taxonomy): domain Eukaryota; kingdom Metazoa; phylum Chordata; class Mammalia; order Rodentia; family Muridae; genus Grammomys; species Grammomys surdaster. The sequence goes on from NW_021604608.1 coordinate 6,171,916, forward strand.
AGAGAAGTAATTTTGTATTAATTGGTCTGGTATACTACCTTTATTACACAAGTAAGCTTTGTTAAATTTAACCATTTTTATATTTTAAAATCATATATATTTAAAAATCATATATATGATATGAATATTCATATATCATATATATGAATGAGAGATTATATATATACATATATATATACACATATATATATAATCTCATATATATATGGGATTTATTAGAATGTTATTAGAATGGCTTACATGTTGTGGTTCAGCTAAGTTAACAATGGCAACCTAGCAATGGGAGGTTGAGTAATCCAGTAGCTTTTAATTCCCAAGGCTGGATGTCTTAGGTAGTTTTCTATATATATTTGAATTTTAAAGAAGTAGGCTCAAATTGCAGTGAAAAAAAAAATGGACTTGCTGATGAGAACAGCAGGCAGAGAGAACAAAGTTTCCTCTTTTATATTCTTTATGCAGGCTGCCAGTAGAAGATGTGGTCCATATTAAAGGTGGATCTACCTACCTCAAAAGATCTGAAATATAGTTTATCCCACCTCAAAGATCTGTAATCAAAATTGGTTTTCCCATTTCAAATGCTTTATTTAGGGAAAAATCCCTCACAGACATATCCAAACACTTGTGTTTTTACTAATCCCACATGCAGTCAAGGACAACAAGAGTAGCTTTCGCGGTTACCTCATTAATATCTTTTCTGGTTCTATCCATTTACCTGAAAGGGTCATGATTTCTCTGTTTTTTTTACAGCTGGCTAGTATCCCATAGCCACCTGAGGAAAGCTGAGAGTGGCTCTCCCTGCCTAGGGAAGAGCACATCAATTGGCTGTTCATTGTCAACCAGTCAGCCCTGACAACATTCCTACATGTAACACTAAACAGACTAAGTAGGCTATACTTAGGAATATATATGCATATATGTATACAAATTAATTAATGAAGAGGATGTTATAAACTTGATAGAGAGCAAGGAATTGTGTGTGGGTTTGGAGGGAAGGAAGGAAAAGAAGTAATATATTTAATGGTATTTTCATTAATCTGAAAAATAAGATAAAAATGTTGTTTCAAAGGTCAAGCACAACAAACTATGACAGCTTTGATTTGTTGTTCCACTTCAGTTACAACCCTAAGAGGGAATGTAGACATACTGCCTGCCTAGATGCAGTAGAATTCTGTACCAATTACCTGCCTCATCCTTCCTTCTAGTTCAGCATCTTCTACACTGATTCCAGTTCTTTCATCTACTTAAGAAAAAAAATAGGATATTATATATTTACATTAACAACCATGTGCATATTCATTCTCAGTCACTGAGACTGAATGGAATTAAACAAGGTAAATTTATTATAGAAAGCCATTTTCTTTGCTTGTCCCATCAAAATTTTACAGCACAAATATGAGAGCACACACACACACACACACACTTGTTGAAATTACTAAAGACATAAAGAGTATTAACTTTGAGCATCAAAAGATCCACATATTTCAAGTTCCAAATTCTTTATAGCTGTATTTTATTTTGAATACCAGTTCTTTTCTTAGTGGCATTTTCCTGATATCAATGCTGAAGTAAACCCAAAAATAGCAAGGGGGTAAGATCTCAAAATAGCTGAGAAGATCAGCATAATCAGCAAATTAGGGCTATGTACAAATCATGCAGTTGGCATCATGGGAGCAGCAAGGGCCACGCCATGTGGAGAAGAGAACACTCGACGTTGATAACTTTGATTAGCATTAACATTGATCGCATAATTCACTTCCAGAATGTCTCATGGTGCTAATAAATAAAAGATGACACAATTTAAGAATGGTGGCCTCTATCATATTGTAGTAGGAGATAAACTGTGAAGTTTGAGATCTTATTTACCTCACCTATATTCTCTTTTTAGAGCTTTGATTGCAAAGTCCCCAAAGAAAAGCACAATTAGAGCAAGAGATTTCACACACCAGCGTAACTTCAAAACTAACCCCTTCCCACCTCAGCTTTCCTCTCCTGTAAAGCCAAACCTTCTATCAAACCAGCATATTCCAAATTTACATATGGATTGCCATGCAGTTCATTTGCACATCTTTTTTACTGGTCCTTCCTCGGGTTGCATTCAGCCTTTATCTCTCATATCTATCATACTTCAAAATTTCTAAGTTCCTTTTACTTAAACAATACATCTGGGCCTCTCTCTCTCTCTCTCTCTCTCTCTCTCTCTCTCTCTCTCTCTCTC
>NW_021604608.1:6174140-6278890 GCF_004785775.1 Grammomys surdaster
CTCTCTCTCTCTCTCTCTCTCTCTCTCTCTCTCTCTCTCTCTCTCTCTCTCTCTCTCTGTGTGTGTGTGTGTCTATCACTTCTCCACAATATTCAAAACACTTAAGAAACTGTTCTAAGTTCCCATGTTAGAGGGTCAGATCATCAACTTAAATATTTGTCCCTTTCTTCTACTCTCACTTCATTTTATTTTCTCATTTTTTGATCCAGTTAGTATCTATGTAGCTGATAAGGATTATAAGACAGTACAGAATCTTCACATTAAAAGTCAGTGTTTAGCAAATTAAATTGACAAGAATCTAATAAACGAACAAGCCTTTCATATTCTACAGCTACTCTAAATTCATAGGAAATCCTCTGTTAACTGGAACATCTTTCTTCCACCTCTATCCTTGGACAAATGTTTAAATATGTTTTTTTTAGCAAGTTGAAATGTGTCCCTACAAATTCTACCTTTTGACTTTTGCTCTTCATATGAAGTAAATGATCATAAAAATAGCATTCATATTTTTTCTATGTCCCTTTTTAATTTACACTTTAGGCTCACAAGCTGATCTCAGAGAAAGCAATGGCAAGGAACTGCTGAGATCACTTTTACATAAAGAGACTGAAATATGAAGAAATTAATTTCTTAAAAATTATAATAAAACCAAGTTGAACTCAATACATAGCCCCAGAGCCGATGTTCTTAGATAGAAATTCCTTGACGCTACTTTTTTAAATCCACCCAAAACAGAATTCTATTTTTTTAACTATGAAATTGGGCAGCGTTTTATTTTCCTTTACAACTTAATAAATACTTCTTGATGACTGTACATGGGGTAAGGCTGCTTGGTAGTTCAGAAAGGTCACAGCGATGGTATTTTCCTGACAGCATGTACTCTTCGGTAGTGAGTGCAATGACTTGTATGACATCACTGTCAAACCAGCAAGACTGCATTGATGCACCCATTTTTTTCAGAATTGTTGCTAACTTGGGCATACTTTCTCCAAATAACCTTGCCTCCTTGTGTCACAAGGCCCAGCTAGCTCACATTCAGTTCAACAACTGTACCTTTGGTGATCACACCCAGGGTTGTATTTAATAGGGGTGATGGATTCTTTTTCACAATGAGTATAGGCAGGCAAAAAGTAGCTTTCAACTCAAGATGTGTGACATGGGCTTTTTTGAAATGTAGACCTATTGGTCTAATGAATCTTTCATATTTAGGTGGTTTTCTTTTAAAACCATCACCAGCAAAGCAGACTTTAGTATCCATTCTCTTCCCTGTCTTCTTTTTTCTTTTTCCTGTTCGAATAACTTTCAATACTTCTGTTTCTCCTCGGGCCTAAACTTTGGGTAGAGGGACCTCCCATTTTCCCGCCTTTCTTTTTGTTTCTGCTTAAGCATGTTGGAAAGAACTTTTGCTCTTGACTGCCTGTTTCTGTCCAACAGACAGGCAGGCACTGCTCCTTGTGGAGTCTTCTCATCATCCTTCTTCTTGATGTTTCTCTTTTCATGCATCTTAATAGTCTTTTTTATTTGTATTTTCTCGGCATGCCGCTATTTATGGTAGAGCTTAGCCTTCAGGCCAATCTTTTTTTTTTTTTTTTTTTTTTTTTTGGCCTTCTCTGAACATTCATGGGCCTCCCGACCTTCTTTCTGTCTCTTTTTCTCATGGTAGTCTAAACAATATCCATATCGTTTGTGGTGTAATTCAATATATTCATTTTGTGGCATGATGACAGCTGCAGAACAGCCGTCTGTGACCTCCCAGCTTCCAACAATCACTTAATTTCTGGGTGTCACTGGCCCACAAGCCTGGTCTGCTCAGCTAGAATTCTATTTTTGACAAAAAATCGTAACTCCCTTTTTCACACTTTTAAGCCATGCACATAATATGTTCATAAATATACATGTGTATGCATGTGGGCGTGTTTTATTTATATAGAGAGAAAAGGATATAAATTTATGTTATGCTAAAATACTGAGTATAGGCAGTAATTGATTATTTATTTATGAACTTAAAATTGTAGGTTCATAGTTTATCTACTAGTGGTATATCACTACCAGTTGATATAATGGCTAAATTTTATTGCATCAGTGCCTCTGTCTTCTTATATTTTCAAAGCACATATAATGAGATATGTACCATACAGGAGGTTTCATAGCTTACAATAAGTATCTTGAGACATTACCAAGCATTTTGACTGCATGCTTTAAGTATTAGCTAACATTGCTAACACTAGCAATACACAATAGAATTCTAGTGAAATGCCTAGTCCTTCCAAGATAAGCTATCTCCATTTCATTTACCATATTACTTTCTGATTGTACACATGTTCTGTAGCCTCCAAGGGCATGAGTGATATGAATATAAAAACTAAGGTCATAGTTAAGGGGTGGGCACTTCAGATACTCAGAATATACTTTGTGATAATCTCCAATGAACTCTAAATTCCTATCAGTTGAGTTTGTTGAGGAATGTATAGGCTCAGATTAGACACATTCCCTTCTTTACTTTCTTTAGTGGTGAGTCAGAAATTTAGCTTTTCTTTGGCCAAATATGTAAAGCAACTGTGTACTAGATTTTAACAGCTCTTTCCATTATTATGGAAATAACGTAAGATAGAGCCTATGGTGACAAAGAAGACAGACTGAGAGAGGTTTACCAAGTAATTAGAAAATGAGTCAAACAGATTTCACTTGTATAAATGCAAATGTAGACTGTGAACTGTGCACTTTACATGGATATCTGTTTTCAGTGAGGCCACTCTCTGTGACTATCTTAGAATTCTAGAGATTGGTTCTGTCACTTGGCTTCATTCTAGAAGTACTAGAGATCACTCCCCGTGTAGAGTCTACATGCTGCTCCAAGTGCCTAGAGGTCTAGAATTTGTATATCTAAGATTAAGATGCAGTAAAATGTAGTACAGAGTAAAAATACAATGTATGTTGCAGTCCTTATGTACTCATTAAATGAATAAGGCTGTTTTATTTAATCCACTGGGAAAGGGTAGATTTCTGGCCTTGGAAATGAGTTGGACTACAGAGCAGCTGAATTTAGTGAGCTAGCCAAGGTGCTAAATGAAACAAACTTGTTCATGACCTTCTCCCCATCTCCTCTCTCAGTCTTCCATTCCCAAATATTCATGAGTGAAAATAATCAACCTTTAGAGACTCCAAATAACAATTTTCAGGCCAAATTAAATGAAGTTAAAAGGCTTCTCGGTAGCTCCCAAATTTACATAAATTACAAACATGTATTAGAAAGATACTGAAAGTTAATTGGCTGATACATCAAAAAAAAAAAAAAAGAAAAAGTACAACTTGATTAGAAATTTCTGTATGCCTGACAGAGAAGTACTTGGATATACACACTCACCCACACATACATAGACACACACACACAAACACACTCACATAGTCACCACCCAACACTTAGGCTCACACACACTGTCAAACACACATACACTATACACACATGCTCATACACACACACACACACACACACACACACACACACACACCAAACAAACAGAGACACTACACATATGCTCATATATACACATATATGTACAGAGAGAGAGAGAGAGAGAGAGAGAGAGAGAGAGAGAGAGAGAGAGATTAAACTGGATAAAAACTTATGATGAGAAGTAGTTGTCACATACCTCTAAGAGTAGTGTTTAAATACGCACTCAGCCAGTCCCCTCTGAGGTTTGTAATCACTCCGTTACATTTGACACAGGCCTTTACTTAGATGTTCTTTTGTATCCGCAGACTCTCTGGTGATGCCATTAATGCTGCATAAAACACCATGAAATACCAGGAGATCTAACCAAGTAGCAATTACTGAAAACATTTTTCTGATATCTCTCTCGATTTTCCTTTGGGGAGTGCTAACGCAGTAAGTGTTGGCTATACATAAACAAAACACTGGCTATAACTCTGCAGAGAACCCACAGCCTTTTCTGAAGTGTTTTGCTTTGTTTGACAAAATAGTCTTCAGGGAAACACTAATGGACAAAAGCTAAAGAGCCAAAGAAAGGAAAACTGATCCATTTGAACAAGAAGAGGGACTGCAGAGAGAAAAAAGCATACTTATTCAAAAATGCTGATGTCCTCCAGCAGGTCATGCCACAGGTGAACCTTGTCTCGCACAATAGTGTAAAGAACACAGCCTCCTCTACCTTTGTGGAAGGAACAGTGAGTCTAACATCAGTAGCAATAGCCTCTGTGTAATCTGTCACATTACAGTTTTATCAATAGCCCAGGGTACAATCAACCTAATTACCTCAGACCTCGATAACTCTGAATTTACAGGAATTCAGATATGACCTAAGCATTGATTCTCGCTGAGCTAAAAAGCTTTAGATAATTTCTTTTTTTTTCTTCTGTGTCTATAAGGGACTTATTCGTGGAACCAATATAGTCAAACTTTGTAGCAGTTATCTCAACAAAGGGCTTGCTACTTAGACTTCTGCCACTATGTTTGAAACCCATTTTGGCATAGGAAACTATTACTATGAGAACTATGATAATTTTTGCAAGGTCAAAAGTTAGAATTATTTGAAGAACAGAACTGAATACAACACAAGATAAAATTAGTGTGGAGATTGGGTATGGGAATTATAAATAATTTTTAATTTGTCATTGATTTTCTAGTGTTTTTATCTTTAAAAGTTTATATTGTAAAGTTATCAGAAAAAAATTTAAAAGTTATAATATAGTAGCCATATATAGATGTTATTTTATGTATGTAATGTCTGAACCACTGCCATGTAATCAAAGTGATACTATGTTACTATCTTTGTTTTATAGTAAAGCAATGCAGAAGAGAAGAACATTTATTAGTAGTACACAATAAATGAGTTTATCAAATTTGTCTTTATGTCATAAAAGGTGTCAACAGGACATGCTATAACTTAGTGAAGTAGACCACATTTGGTGGTGAAATGCTTCCAGCTGCAGTATGATCTTTTCTCAGGAAAGCAGCTGGCTGATTTTATCTCATAGTCCTAGTTTACTACCCAGCAGCTCCTCCTCTCTGTTTTTATTCACTCTGCTCCCAATTAGAAAACTAAATGTTTCCTGCCTGTTTTTCTATCTGAGCCATTGGAAAGGGGATGTGAGAACTTCCATCTTTAACCTAAAGCATTCACACAGCATTCACATTTTGATTTGCTGAGTGAGAGCCTACAGAACCAAAGATACAGCTTTTGAATATAGTGTGATAATCTATTCACACAATCCTTATTAAACAATGAAAACACTTGGAGGGAAGTGATTAGCCTTCTTCCCCTACCCCACTTTTCTCTTTCTCCTCCTCTGTTCCCCCTCTTCTTCTTCCTCAGAATCTATGAACTTCATAGATTGTTCTGATCATGTCTCAGTGTTTTGTTCTTCTACCCATGTAATCTGAGTACAGGTGTTAGACAATATGCTGTTTGTATCACACACATAGTTTGCAAAGTTAGAACCTTTTATGGATGTTCGCTGGTACTGTGACACCCAAGCTCATAGCTGACTTCTGTCAGTGCATTGGTTCCTAATTGGTGTGTGTGTGTTTCTTGAGTATATTTCAGAAGTATGAACTACAACAGAATACTAGTGCAGTGCACTTGGAAAACATAGATTTTCATTACTGGTAGTTTGAGAAACAGAGATTCCACATAATTTGGTGTCCTCATTTCTGATTACCCAGAATAGCAATGGCTTGATCAAAGGTTTACTAAATAATGAGTACCATGACAAAATGTGTCTTGTGAGATAGTCTCCGTTGTGTGACTACCAACATTGACAACTTAAGAATAGGGGTTTGAAACTAAAGAATCCCTGATCCAGTAAATGTATCTAATTTATAAGAGTGTTGTGATTACATATTTGTGACTTCCCATATCAGAATATATCATAGAATATAACTAAAATCTAGGTAATATAACCTAATGGATGATCTCAGTAAGATATTCAAAGAATATGCAGACTGTGTAAACACATAGTCCATATTAACATTTCAAAGGGCCAAGCAAAGACAAACATTTATATTGAGACATGACTATGTCCTGTTTTAAGGACCAGACTCCATAGGGAGCTCTCAATTGCATTAAGAGAGTTGGAGGAGTGTTTTATCTTTTTTCCTAGAAAGTACCCCTGACCTCTTGATCAATTGTCCAATTGTCCCCATTACAGCATATACCAAAACGGAAGGAACTGAACTGGAATTTTTTGCTTTCCTTTTTTTTTCTTAGTTTCTTTCTTTTTTCTTCGTTTTTTTAAATTTAAATTTATGATTTTATTTATTCACTTTACATCCTGCTTACTGCCCCCTCCAAGTCACTCCCTCACACTTCTTGGCCCCTCCTCCCTCCATTTCTCTGTTGAGTGGGTAGGCTACCCCAGAGTATTCCCCCACCCCACATGGCTTGTCAAGTCTCTGTGAAGTTAGGCACTTCCTCTCCCACTGATCCCAGACAAGGCATCTCAGCTAGAAGGACATGTACAGACAACAGCTTTTAGGATAGCCTCCATTCCAGTTGTTAAGGACCCACATGAAGATGAAGCTACATATCTGCTACATATGTGCAGAGAGGTCTAGGTCAGCCCGTGTTGTTCTTTGGTTGGTGGTTCAGGGTCCAGGATAGTTGACTCTGTTGGTCTTCCTGTGGAGTTTCTAATCCTTTCAGGACCCACAATCCTTCCTTCTATTCTTCCAAAAGAATTCCCAAGTTCCATCCACTGGTTGGCTGTGGATGTCTGTATCTGTCAGAGCCAGCTGCTAGGTGGAGCCTCTCAGAGGACAACTTGCTCCTGTCTGCAAGCATAAGATAGTATCATTAATAGTGCCATGGATTAGTGCTTGTTCATGGGATGGGTCTCAAGTTGGGCTGGTTATTGGTTGGCCATTCCCTCAGTCTCTGCTCCATTCTCAATGCCTACATTTCTGGTAGACAGGATACATTTGAGGTTGAAAGTTTTGTAGGTGAGTTTCAGTCTCTATCACTTCACTGGAGTTCCTTTGAACTGGCATCGTAAAAGATCTCCCACTGAGTTGTAAAATGGATTTCACATGTTCCAGCCCTAGAACACTGACAGGGATGGAGAAAAATTTAGTTGATTGCATTAAAGCTTATCATATCTTATTAAATGTGCCTAATGTTTTGTACCCAGTCATACGGTAATTAAACATGGAAAGTAACTTTATACTTTTTCATAGGTGAGGAAACTGAGATTTAAGAAGATTAAACAATTTCTCCAGCATCACAAAGTTAATAGTTGACTGAATTGCTTTTAAAGTGTATTCTACTTAGTATTGGATGCATATTTCTAACTATGCTCTTGTGATGGTTAATTTTTTCTGTCAAATTGTCAGGAGCTAGAATTGCCTACTAGAAAAGCATCTGTGCACACCTGTGAGGTACTTTCTGGATTAGATTAATTGAGGTTGAAAAAAATTCATCCAAATGACACCATTCCATGCACTAGGAGCTTGGGCTGCATAAAAAGGGGAAATCTAGGTGAGCACTGGTGTTGAACATTCATTCTCCTTTCTACTTCCTGGCTGTGGGGACACTGACCAGTTACTTTATGTGTTTGCTACCACGACTATCCATGATCGACTATATCCTCAAATTGGATGAAATATAAACTCTTCCTTCCTTAAGTAGCTTTTATGAGGGCAAGTAGAAAGCTAACTAGAACAAGTATTATTCTATGTAATGGCATCCAAAACTCTAGTTCCATGAGTTGCCTTTTTAGATTACTATGATCAACTAAGGAATGAGGTCTAAAATTTCTTTCACCAGCATAAGCCTGGCAAACAACCCAACCACAGATAAAATGCTATCTTCAGACCACAGCATCGTTTCTCCAAGGATTACTCCCACATCAAGCAATTAGCCTTTCAGGTCACCCTCAGAACATCACGCAAAGAAGAAATCAGTCACCAGTTATGAGTTAGAATAATGCAAAACAACAAAATATGTTCCTTGCCACTGCAGCAAATGAAGTTCTAGATCAGTGGTTCTCAACCTTCCTAATGCTGTGACCCTTTAACACAGATCCTTATATATTGCCCTACACATATAAAATTATTTTTGTTGCTACTTCATAACTGTAATTTTACTATTGTTTTGAATTGTAATGTAAATATCTGTGTTTTGTGACAGTATTAGGCAACCTCTATAAAAGGGTCATTCTTTCCCCAAAAGGAAACTCTTTCTATAAAGAGTTTCATGATTCTTGACCTGGGATTAGAAGAATCAGAGTATTGCTGTGTGGCCCATACACTAGTCTGTGTATATATCCTTCATTTATTTTCATTGTATATTATTTCTAGTGTCTTGCAATTGTGAATGGTTTTGTCTTGCCAGAGTCTACAAATAAAACATTCTGTAGGGCATTGCCACGAATACTTGCAAAAATCCAATGAATTTCAACATCACACCCATCTAATTGTGTGCTATCCTTATTCATAAACATTAAATAATTGCAGCTATTTAGATTACCATCCCTTAGTCATAAAAGCAGAATTTCAAGGAAAAACTGTAGAAAGTTCTATTGGGTAGGAACATTCCAGGAGCTTTTAATTATGAAGGTCAAAGCCAGTTAAGAAGTGGCCTTGATTTAACATTGTGCTCCTTAAGATGGTTACATTGGCTGTGCTTTGGATACTGCTATCCATACCTTTATCTTGGCATAGAAATGATTATTGTCCCCATCTCATTTGTAAACCTGTTCTAATTTGGTCAAGGTATTATAGCTAGCTTAATGTTTCATTGCACACTCCTCTTGATATTCACCTCCCCTTCAAGTCCTGGAATTCACAGCACAGGACTGTGCATTTCACCACTTCTCTGTCCTGCTAGATGATATCTGGATATGCACTCCATCATCCTGGATTCCATTTCATACTTCTGGCCCTTTTTACTTCCTGCAGCAACTCATACATGCAAGTATTCTTAAAAGGAAGAACTAAAAACCTAGGCTTACAGCTTTTGCATTTTAGTTTTTTGTAGTGTGTCTATTTTGCGCAGTGTTACTGTTCTTTTATTTTTTGAGGTTATAAAATAATTATAACATTTCTATCTTCTCTTTCCTCCCTCCAATCCCTCCCTTGCTCTCTTTCAAATTTGTGATATTTATGTTTTATTCATTGTTGATATATACATATACATGATTGGTCTGTATATTGTTATTTGTATGTATGTTATCAGGACTAACCATTTGGTGTCAGATAAACAATGAGTATGCTCTTCCTTGTAGGAGACCATTTCTCTCACTCTCAGCATTCTTTAGTTGCCTGTATGTTTTTGTATAGCATCAAAGCCTCAAGGGTTTTTCTCAGTCCACTTTGCCATGTCTATTGGTATCATCTTTATTCTTTAGACAATGAAAACACATGATTCCTGTGGAAAGTCCCAAGGTGTCCATCCTATTTCTCCTTACTCCAGTACAACTGGAGTACAATATGTTGTACTTATTCCAGTACAACATAATTCACCATCATCCAGCTAGATATTTTCTCTGGATATATTGAGTCTTTTTTATTTTATTTACTTTTAATGTGAGTGCTGGGGCAGCTATTGAGTTGCAGTGGTGATACATTGTTCAGGATATTCCTGCTGCCTGGACTTTGTCAGTTTCATGCTTTCGAGCTGCTCAATAACTTGTGTATTTTCTTAAGACAGATTTTTTTTGGTTAACTATACTCAAGTACCCCCATAGTCTAGCAACCTTAAAGAGAATTAGCGTGCAAATGTTCAGCGATGCAAGATACACAAAGAAGTGAGATGTGTTTTCAATGCAATTAGCTCAGTGCAGTGGCTGACAGAGACATCAGACTAACTCTCCTCCAGATGCACATAATAACATCTATGTAATCATATGCTCTTCCACAAATGCAGACTGTAAACCCCAGCCTGGAAATTTCCCTTCTTCAGAAGAGTCTTCTTGAGATATTATCACAGTTTCTCCAGATGTTTATTAAGCATGTGCTCCCATTATAATCTGCTTCTGACGGCAAGCCAGCTTCTGTCTTTGCTGATGCTCAGCTGTATTATGATGTGGGTCACGGTCAACTCTCCACATTTTCACTATCTAATTATTGTTTATGGCTTTACTTTGGATCTTGTACTTCAATTACCTACTCTGTATTGAACAAACATGCAAGATTTCCCTCTATTAATTATATCTTCCATAAATTGCCCGTCTAAGATAATGGGTATATCTTATACATTTGTAACATTCCAAATGGTCTAAATTTCTTGATAGTTTAAGTGTGTGTGGAGAGGTGCACAACTGTGGAGAGTCAGTGCTGCATAGTGGAAAGATGATAGATTTCTCCAAATCTCCAAGTTCATGATTTTACAGTAAAGTTAATTTCCTCCTGTGTAGTGGCTGCTGCATAGTCATGCTTGGGTGATGGACACACTACAAAGTAAACACATACTCTCATTTTAATATTTCTAAACATATTCATTTTAAAGTAGAAAATGAGGTACCGATGAAGTTAAATTCATGAGGAGAAGTTCCATTGGCATTTGGGGGTAATTTGTTACTTTGAAGGAATTGAGAAACATGGTTACACAGAACAAGTGTGTCACATCATCTGCCCTACTTTTGAGTTTTGTAAATACAGAACTGTGGCTTCCAGGAAGTCCCTGGGCTGCCTGTTATAGACAGTAATCAGCGGAGGCTGATTACTCAACTCTGGTCATTTTCATCTACAAACAAATTCACAAGTTTTTCAGGCAACTATGGATGGGGTGGCAAATTTAAATTTCAAATGAAAAAAAGAATCTTCCTGTAATGAGTTCACATACCTTTTATTTAGGCTTCCAAATGCCAGCATAATGTGATTAGTTTTGATGTTGTTTCTTTCCACCAGTTATGAAAAATCACATCATCAATCATATTATCAAAATTAGATATGGAGAGGGCCTAGCATGTCACTAGCACTCTCCCTAGTGCCAGTACAGACTTGTTTGAGCCAGTCTGCTGTACTTTTTAATATTTTCTTCAATCTAATATTAAGTATCCCCTGTGATCAAGCATCTCTCATCTTTACTGTAATGACATAAAGAATGAGCAGAGGCTGTCTTAAGAGGATGCATCTATGTTTATTCTGATCTTTTTTTCACAAAAAGGAAAGTTCTCGGTGAGCTAAGAAATGAAGATAAATTCAGTATATTATGATCTGTAATTTCAATGATTACCATTACTTATCACTAATATTTGCAAAGGATTTCATATGCATTCTAGCAATGGTTTACATGACAGTAGTTGCAAGCTTTGTATTCTCATAAAATTTTATTAGATGCTTTATGAGCTTTCAGTATTTAATAAGCTATATATCATGTACACATTTACTTATGTTTTTAAAATAAGCTTTAAGAGTTTATCAAATACTTTCAATTTTCTAAATAAAAATCACAAAGTTGTTTTATTCTTTTTTTCCTTAACTGTGTCTTTAAACTTAGTCGAAGTTGCCTCTTTGGTTGATCATTCATATAGATTTAGATTATGAAAAATTCAGTCTAGACAACAATTTGAACTGGAATTTATGAGTTACGGACACTAGATCTAGACTATGAGTATGAATCTCAGAATCATATTCCACCAGCTTTGGAGGTTTAGGAGTAGTCACTAAAGCTACGATAGACTCCATTTCTCCAGAATCACACACAGAGGGAAAAATAAAACAAGCTATATCGTATTTCACATTAGTGATAGCTCACAGAACCCTGTGGTTTGGAAGGGCTATCTTATTATATGGAAGGAGGGAAAAGTTGAGTAAGGGACTATCTTTCCAACTTGCTAGTTGAAGTAAAGTTTCTCTGATTTTGGGCTGGCTTGGTCTTTTCCATCTATTGTTAGTGCCATCAACCTAATCTAATACCAGCACCCCACACCTCTTCCATGTTCTTCTATATAGTGTCTTAGTTTTGAGTCTGTGCCTGTCAAACATACTTGCTTCTTCTATAAACATCAGACTCTTTGGAATCAAGAATTGCATATTGTATAATAGTCCATACTCAAGGTTAGAAGAAAAGGGAATATAGAAAGTTATCATGTGTCTTTGCAAGCTGCATTACATTGCTGAATTCTTTTATCTTCTTGTCAAAATCATGCCTTTGCTAGTCAAAAAATTTGAGACAGTAATCAATCGCCAGACTCCTCTAGGCTCATGGAAGCCCCTAACCTTCAAAATATGCAAGACATATTTCCTAAGAACTCTTTTATTTCCACATTGATTGATTTTGTAGTCCATCAATTATTCACCAGGAAACAGTTGCAATTTTTTTCCTCCTTTGAGACTGTGATTTAGCTCTGCAAAGAAAAGTACATTCTTTTGTCTACTCAACAACAGAACGTTCTCTAGGACACTCCACAGTCTCAAGTTTTGTTCTTCCAAACATGATTGTGTCACCCAGAGTATGACTGTGGAATAGTTTGTTTTGAGGATCGTCATTAAAACTATGCTACCTCAATTTAAGACCTCGCAGGAGCTTTCAAGAAATAAATAGTTAGATGTTCTCTTTAAAATGCAGAAAGCTAAGCTTTAGACATCAGAAGCTAGATCTAAACAAACAAACAAAAACAAACAGGAAATACTCCACCATTGTTTGTGTATAATATATAAATCTTACCATGCATCCATAAATGCTTGGCATATTCTAATCCAGAGTAATATTTAACATATTAAATCTTGCTTTATATTTTTGTTTATGTTTGCTGATATTTATGTTTTTGACAAAATTACAACATAGAAGTTATCATTTCTTATTGTGCAGGTGTTATGTGACGAAACATTTCCTAAGAAGATCAAAAACACTTGTCTACTCACCTATGATAGGGATCCCATGATTGTCCAAAGTATGGTTACTACCAAAGTGTAAGTTAATCAAGCTCTGAGTTTTGTTGGGGTTACTTACAAGAGTATAGGTGAAGGGTTAATTAAAGGAGCATGGGTAAAGAGTTACTCTCAGGAGCAGATATGACACAAATACAGACAGTTACATCATCAAGGCCCACCCCATGGTGGGGCAGCTCACAAAAACTGGGAAACCTGGAGTACCTCACACAGCCTGCAGGCCACTCAGTGTTTGGATTTTGTCATTTCCAGGTGCCTCATTTGGTTTAAATCTCTTCCAAGAAGTTTTACTGGTTTCTTCTTGTAGGGCAGTGGTTTTCAACCTTCCTAATGCTGCAAACTTTTAATATGGAGCCTCATGTTGTGGTGACATCCTCAACCATAGAATTACTTTTGTTATTGCATCAGAGTTGTAATTTTGATACTCTTCTAAATAATAATATACATAATTTTGGAGATAGAGGTTTCCTAAAGGGGTCACAACAGACAGGTTGAGAATTGGGGTTCTAGACAGCTGATCTGGTTTGAGAATTTTCTTCCCAGCCTTTCTCTTTTGTTTTCTTTGATGCTAAGCCTTCCAGGGTCTAGGCATCTCAGCTAGTCTGTCTCACTTGTAGCTCAGTTTTGCTTCTGAGAGGGATTCTACTTAGCTTTTATTGTTTAATCTGGAAGGGAATGATCTAATGAATTTTGTCAGTTTGAGGGAGTTCGAGAAGCTATATTTTAGTTGTTTACTTCCATGCTTAAGATGCTCCACGTAAAATAGTTTGATTTTGGAGGAACTGTTACACAACAGTTGGAGAAAAAAAAATGCAGCTGGTAACAAGCAATTTTCCAATCTTATAATCACCAGTATGTGTGACGGTAAAGACATAGGACTATAGTGTAGCTGTTAAGAGTTTTGACGTAGCACAGAACTTCCACATGTATGCAAAACATCAACAGAGATTTTATGTGCCGAAAATTCTAAAATCGTTGCCCTATAATTCATGCTCATATTTAGAGATTAACATAAAGGAATCAAAACAATAGGCCCTTGGTTTGGTGGAATTTTTAAATGTTCCCTAGGAGTCTCAACACTGTCTATTTCCTAAGACTTAAAAACCCAACATCTTGTCACACACCATAACTATTGTAAAAATTAACATAGCCTAACTCCTGCTTTTACCAAACCTACATTTTAAAGTAATATCTTTTCTAGTCCAACCTGTTAAATCAACCATATTAGAAGAAAGTAAAAATACGGTTCTATTTCTGAAAGTATGTATATTATCAGGAAATTCATTGGGCATGTGTTGCATATTAAAAACTCTACATTTTTAAAAATGTGAATTATTATAGATCAATACATATGTACTTAATAACCAGTATAAACACAATGCAATTGTCCTTTGGGAAAAAAAGATCGAGCCACGATGTTGTAAAATTTGGTCATTTAAAAGAATCATAATTACAAATAAAGTCATAAGTAAAACTTATATAATCAGCAGAATAGTTAATTATTTTGTGTATTTAACTGAATGGCAAAGAGGTAACTGTGACCACTCATTAAAGGCCAAGTGATTGTTGAGCATATTTTCCAAGTTGAAAGTTAATTTCATTTTTGAATGTCCCCACCTGCTGTAAATGCTGGTGCATTTGTGTGCAAAATCATGTGCCCAATTAGCCATATATTTGGCAGCTTTGTTCAGTGTAGAACAGGTGTGCTTTCTCAAAAAAAAAAAAATGAAGCTCTTAAATAGTCTACTCACATCAGGATAAAACGGTTTACCTGTAGAATAAAGGATGTTGGAGAAGGCTATTCAAATGCCAAATCCCCAAGAGGAGACAATCCAAAGGGGAGAGGAGAGATGCATGTGTATTTATATATATAGATGTATATATGTAATATATACTGTTATTAATAATTATTATTATTCCAGAACTGCTAGATGCAGTATCAACATACTAAGGATTTTTCAACTCATATAACATAAGTTATGTATGTATATTTACCTTCTGAGACAAAAAAAAATGATTATTATTCTTAATGTTGTTGTTATTACTATTATGACATTTGTGATAATCAAACAACCACCCTGTGAAAGATATTTTATTTTCTGTTCTACTGATCAGTATATAAGTAGTATCCAATACTCTTTTACAACTTCTTTAAACCATGATCACTAGATCAATAGGAAACCTCAGACATTTCAAAACCCTGAGAGAATCCCCTTTTAGATCATTCTGTTTTAGAATTGAAACACAGACCTGTGGAATTTCATAGAAACAATGACAATTTGTTAAGAAAAAAGCACTCTGGAGAAGGTCAATTGGTCAAAGAACTGCAAAAGTCTAGAAGCTCAGTGGCTTCCCTGCCATATGGGTTGGGACATTTTCTAGCATCCTCGTGCACATGCTGTCTTATTTACAAGCATTGGAAGAAGAGCAAAGTTTTCAGTTCTTTTTTGGACCATTGGTTTCTTTCAAATGCTAATTTTGATGCCTCTGTATGTGCTACTCTCTATACTTTACTCTCCTACCACAAAGGACCCTTTACTTTATCTAAATGAAGGGAAGAACAATTAATTTCTGATGATTAACAGCCACTGTGGTCTTCTAGGTAAGAAGTTAATTTCCATTTAGTTGAGGGACTGAGTATATCAGGTGTGTTGGCTATATAACTGGTTTTATCTAGCTAGTATATTGTTCTATTTATTCAGTCTGTCTATCATGTTCTTCCCATTGTAGCTATCCATCCTTTAAAGATGTTCTTGAATACCACCTTCTTTACATCTTCCCCTGAATCCTTCCAGCACAGTTAATATCTTCCTTCATTGTAATTCCCCAGCTATTTGTCTTGCTATAATTAATTCTATCCAAGGAAGTACTCACCAATAAATTATGAGCTTCTATGTATAAGAACTCTATCTTAATCACTTTGTACCCTCTAGAATGTCAAACATAGTATCTCACAAACAGTAGGTGCTCAATAAATGTCAGTTCCATTAAACTGAATGAAATTGAATTCATATATCTGGATGATTAACACATTTATTCATTAAAGATTTTAAGGCCTCTATGAAAGAAAGGAATCTATTATTTCCCTCTGACTCTTTAACTTGGCAGATTAAAGTTGAATAAAATTTGTTCCAGATAAAATGAAAATGCATTGTTTTACATAAAATATTGCAATTTTGAGAAATCTATTGATTTAATATTCTTAGGCCAGTGAAAAATCTGATGGTTTAAGATAACTGCCATTAGTTTCAATTAAAATGTATTGATTTGGGTAAATGTTGGGTAGAATAAATGTTGTGAGCATAGAAAAAATTTCTCTTAAGTTTGCTTTGAAACACAATCAGAGAGACCAATATAGAAGGTAGTTTGTGGTAAAAAGCATGTTCTACAAGCAGGCAGGAAGAATAAATCTGGTCCTATCTACCTCCTCTACATGGCCAGTTTGTGAGTTATGGTCCTATGACTTTATGGGGCTTATATTCTTTGAGCAAAGTAGCACTGAAATAAAAATTTGCTTAAACTCAAATGTTTCTATGGAGGCCCAAATAGGGTAATTCTTTTAATTGAAAAAATCAGAAGAACTCAGTTACTTGAGTTTATAATGACAAAACAACTAGATTTGGGGGGGAAAGACATCAATAATGCACACATACATTTGCCTAATAAACTCTAAATATGTACACCTATTTGTATATTAGTCCACTTATATGTTTCTTTCTTTCCTCTAACACCTTTATACTTCCTGTGTAAAGGTAGTATGGAACTGAACCAAAACATTTACATTTACATTTAAAGGAGAGGCAAAAATACAGGAATATGCTAAATTATGGCAGAGGAGATTAAAACAAAAGAATGAGAAAGTAATGGAAAATTTTAATTAATTTATCTATTGTAACTAGTTACATTCTTTTGGAAAAATGTTCTTTTTTATTCCTTGTTTTTAATAACTAGAAGGAAGTAGAATTCTTGGCTATGAATACTGGGTAAAATATACAAAATTAATGACATTAATGAGAAATTTTTCTTTATTTATTTTTATTTATTTATTTATTGATTGATTGATTTATTTATTTTGGTTTTTTGGTTTTTATCGAGACAGGGTTTTTCTGTGTAGCCCTTGCTGTCCTGGAACTCACTGTGTAAACCAGGCTGGCCTCAAACTCAGAAATCCTCCTGCCTCTGCCTCCCAAGTGCTGGGATTAAAGGCGTGCGCCACCACTGCCCAGCAAGAAAATTTTCTTGTCAAGGACAGATATACGGAAAGTGAAAACTGGAGAAAAATACTAAGAAAAAGGGGAGATTCTTGAGTAGTATTGTGTAAGAGTGAAAGAGAAATTATGGCAGAATCTTAATAAGCAGCATCTAGAGTCAATTTCATTCTAATGGAAAGAAATGGTATGAAATGGAATATCTCAAAATATGAGGATAGGCTGTGTCAGAGGGAAAGAAAAAGATTAGAAAACCATGTGTTAGTAAATTCCATTTCTTATTTATTAATCTGCTTCTCAAGTGTTTAAATTTAATACATTTCCTATTTTAGTTTGTTTATTTTGATTTTGATTTAACTGCCATGGGCTATTTTACTTGCAAATCTTTGAAATTCCAGACCAAATATGTTAATCTAGGTGATTGCAAAATTCAAAGTGGTTCATTGGGCCCACAGTTATCCTTACAGTTGTGATTAGCAGCCCCAGCCCCTTTGGTATATGTCATAACATTTGAGATTGTGCCATGGATCCTTTAGTACATAGAACCACAGAGTAAAGGACATAGCAGATCTATTTTTTTTTTATCCTTAGTTCTCTCACTAATTTCTGAATGACAGAAGAAAAAAATCCTTAAATGAATATAGGGTTTTGATATATAAAGGAGAGATGATGAAAGATAATCATTTTGCTGATTGGCTACTTCAAAGAGCAACACAATAGTTAATGTTTATGATGAACATGAAAGAAATAACACTAACAGTTTCGAATGAGCACATGCCATGCACCCCAATCCACAAATACATCTCATTTAATCTCAGCAGTTATCATGTGATAGGGTCATTATATTCACTTGTAGAGAAATAAATCTCACTGTCAGAAGGTGAGCAATTTGTCCAAATGTAAGATAGGCACTTAGCAAATATTTTATGAATCAATTGATGAAGTGCTTCATAGAGCTGTCCTTTGGTATCCTTCATATTTAATTATTAACATTGAGTAGAATAGAAAATGATGAGTGTGGGGGCAGCTATACTAAGTAGAAAAAGGCAGAATTATAAAATATTTGGTGAATATAAAGTCATTCAAAGTTCTTTTTAACTTTTGAACTCAGCCATTTAATTGGCTTCATATAGTGTGCAGATGTGTATGGAATAAGATCAAATTGAATTTTTACCATTTTAACTATTAGTTGGGAATACATTAATTTTTGTTGATCGGACCAATATTCGTGGGCAATGAGAAAGATAGTATGTGTTGATATTGAGTATTGAACAAAATACTTGTCATTGACCTCAATGAGTTTTTATAATGGTAAAAAAATGTATTATGCCAGTCATTAAAAAACTAAACAGTTTAGCTACGCGATAAGTTTGACTCTACTGGGAGATCCATAAGAGCATTATTGCCTCTGTGTGAGAGAAAGGAAAACTTTGAAGGAAACATGAGAGATGATGCGAAACTGGAAGTGATTTTAGGGAGGAAGAAGCCTGAACAACATGCACAGTCAGAAAGAAGGAAGACTGTGGAGAGAACAAAGGCCCCATGTAAGCATTCGGTTGTCAACTTATAGAATACTTTTTATTTCCTCATGTGAGCTCAGAACAAATAAAAAGCAGCGGAGGTGGAAGATACATGGTCATGAGTATGTGAGCTTCATAACTTGTCTTCATTACACATTTGTTGACTAAGTAATGTCTGGGGGAAATTGATTTTCTAAAGTTTCTTCCTCCTCTTTCAGAATGATCCACCGAAGAAATATGAATATGTAGGAAAATACTACTCAGGAATATGACAAAGAAAATTGGAAGAGAAACACATAGACTAAATGAGCAAATCCCCATTATTGGCTTTTCATTTCAAAAACACTACAAAGTTGGAAGAGTGAATGGATGCCTGCCAACTCTTTACTTGCAGAAAATCTGGGGTGCATCACACGCAGTCTAGGAAGGAAAGTCAATATAGAGAAGCCAATAGGTGATAGAGGTGTAGTAGCAGACAAGTAATCTTCACTCAAACCTGGAACAATAGTGTTTTTAAATAAAAGAAAAAAGAGGAAAGGAGAGCTATACACCACATCTTGCTAATCTTGCTGGTGACCTAAAATAAACTTATTGAGAAACAATAAATTATTAGAGTATAATAAAGGTATTGGTCAAAAGAAAAAAAAAAGGATGGGCGGTGGTGGTGCACCCCTTTAATCTCAGCACTTGGGAGGCAGAGGCAGGCGGATTTCTGAGTTCGAGGCCAGCCTGGTCTACAGAGTGAGTTCCAGGACAGCCCGGGCTACACAGAGAAACCCTGTCTTGAAAAACCAAAAATAAATAAATAAATAAATAAATAAATAAATAAATAAATAAAGGTATTGGTCTGGTCAATTTTTTAGGTTACTTCCAGCTGTTGCAACTAAAAGGAATTGAGAAATGAAAACAGGAATTATTATAGAATATTATAGACATGTATGCAAAAGATGGTAATGTCTGGGATAAGAGTCAAGCTTATGATGTTGGTTATAAATAACCAGAGGATGAGAACTCCTTAGGGCCTGAGAAGGACAGAGCTTGGTTTAGAACTCTAGAGAACGGCAAAGATACTGAAAATGACTGTCAGTATCTGGGCAACTGCAGAATCATCTCAGAAAACTGAAAAGGAACCAGGATGAGAAAGAAGGTACATGTAAATACTAGCTATCTTTAAATTTGGGCAAACATTTGCATCTATATATTTTTTTTAATTAATTGGTTCATTTAATTATTCCCAGCAATCGTGTTGCTAATTTCTCATGTCATGGGAACTTTTTACTTCAGGTCAATTTGTCAGGTTCTTAATAGAAATTCTGTGAAAATGGAAGACAAATCAATGTAATGTCAGTATGCATATTACTTTCTACATTGTTAAATAGACTCACAGGTAGTTGTAGCCATTGCAAAGGTGATTATGCTGTGATGAGAACTGATACATCATGTTTCTGTCCTATTACTGCTTTGCCATTGGAACAGGTTTTATTGAAACCCTATTTGTAATGCTGATATGGAATAAAGTTGGGCATGTTGAAATCTTGTTGGCATTCTGACATCACCACTTCTGTAAGAGGATTCTCATTAATATTGAAAGTATTTTACCAAAAGACAGAGGCAATACCCTACATACAGTACTTATTTTTTAAATAATGTTTGATCATATTTTTCACATCATCAACACCTTCAATATCTTCCCTACCTCTCTACCCATTCAACTTCATGATCTCTCTCTAAAAAGAAATTAGAACAAACAAAACCAAACTGACATAAAGAAAATATACTAAAAACAAAAGGCAAAAATAAAGAAAAAGCACACAAAATGAAACAAAACAAAATATAGTCTACAGCTCATTTTTTTGTTGCCTACTCCACTGTATGAGACCTCTCTTGGAATGTGATAAATTCATTAATAATGATATATTCATTTCATTGGAGAAAACTGTTTTTTTTTCTTTCCAAGTGGATATAAGTTGCAAATAGTTTATTTGTTAGGATTGACATTTATTGTCCTCCTTGTTTAGATTTTTTTTTCTGATTTGAACTTGTTCCAGTCTTGTGCACGCTATCATAGTCTTTTCTTTTCATGTGTGTATTAGTACTATTGTGTCTAGATGATGCTACTACCTTGTAGACATCTACATTCTGACATCTTAATATTGTTTTGCTTTTTAAATATAGAACATTGAACCTTGAAGGGAAGTATTTGATAAAGACATTCCATTTAAGTACCTGTGCTTCAATGTCTCTCACTATGAACATTGTCAAATTGTAGATCTCTCAAATAATCACCATTTACTGCAAGAAAAAGCTTTTTGTGGACCTTAATCAAGACAATTATCTATAGTTATAGCAATATTTTATTAGGAGTTACTTATTGCATGTTCCTTTAACAGAATAGTAGTAGTGAGTTTTTATCTAGGATCCATAGCATATCAAATCTCTGATTCTTGATCATTTTATCATTGTTAATGTATGTGTTGCATCTCATGAAGTAGGCCCTAAATGTAATTTTAGGAAGAGGTTGATTATTCCCATAACATTTGTGCTAATAGTACACTAGTTTATTTTATAGGATGGACACTATTTTAGGTCATAGAGTTTATAGCTGGGTGTTATTGATGTTGGCTTTTCTTCTCTGGTAGTATGTAAAGTACCTTCTAGCACCAAGAATGTTAGGTAGCGTAGGTTAAGATTCTAAGTAAAGATTCTCCAGCTCAATTTCTCCAGGTTTGATGACATAAGTGATATTATGGGCCTTACTCTCAGATTGTGAAGGGTAATAAGTAGCTTTGTCAATAGCTTATGAATGTACAAGGGATGTCTATGAAGCCACTTGGGCCAATGATCCAACAAGATGTAACCTATTCCTAGCACTGGAAGTTTTACTTGGTGGCATGGGATGTCTTGTTGGAACATTGTCTCCCTCATTGACTCCATTTAAATTCTTATATATTATATAAGAAACCTTATATGTATGTTTATACATATATGAATATATGTACACGCATGTACACACATATACATATATGTAGGTAGTAGGTCTCCACATGGCTTTTCAAAAGGTCTTTAGTGTTAATCATTTTGCACATTTTTCATTTACCTTTCTCTCATCCTCCTCTCCATTTAATCCTTCTATGCTAGCTTTCCCTTTATCTCATTATAATACTGTGTTTGTTTCCTTCTCATGTAAGATCCTCTCTTCCTCTGTGGTTCCTTACAAATTATCTAATCTCTGTGGTTCTTTGTATTGAAACACACACACATTTCTAAAGCTTAAAACTCAATAATGAATCTTGCAGACAAATGGATAGAACTTGAGAAGATAATCCTGAATGATGTAACCCAAATCCAGAAGGACATTCATAGTATATAGTCACATTTAAGTGGATATTAGCCATAAAATACAGGGTACTCATGCTACACTCCGCAGACCGAAAGGAGCTAAACAAGAAGGAAGGTCCAAGTAAGGATGCTTAAATTTCACTCAAAAAGCTGAAATAAAATAATCACAGGAGGCAGATGGAGGAAGGGAACTGGGTGGGAGAGGAAATATCAAGGGAATGGGAGTGGTTTCAGGATCTGGTGTGGGGAGAGAAAGGGGAGATGGCCAGATGGACTTGAGAATGAATGAAAATCTGCAGCTGACAGGAGTGGGGAAGTGGGTGGGGTGTGGGTGGCTCTTAAGAATCAATGGGATGACCTTAGCTGAGACTCACTGAAGTGGAGATATGGAATGTGAAATGGTCCCCTCCTGTAGCCAGGCAAGAATCCCACTGGAGCAATAGGAACACTAACATTTCCACAAAACTTTTCAAGTAAAATTTTTCCTGCATGCAGGGACCAGGGATGGAACAGAGAGTGAGAGAATGCCCAACCAATGACCAGCCAAACTTGAGACCCATCTCATGGGCCAGTATAAGTCCCTGACACTTTTAATGATACTCTATTATGTTTGAAGACAGGAGCCCAACATGTCTGTTCTCTCAGAGGCTCTACCGAGAAGCTAACTCTGACAGATGGAAAGAGCCACAGAGAAACATTGGATGGAGCCTGGAGACTCTTATGTAAGAGATGGGGGAAGGATTGAGGGTCCTGAAGAGGATAGGAACTCCACAAGAATACCAACACAGTCAACTAACAGGTACCATTGTGGACTCTCAGAGACTGAACCACCAACCAAAGAGCATACACAGGCTTAAACCCAAGCCTCCCCACACAAATGTAGCAAATGTGCAATTTGATTTTCATATGGGTTCAGAACAACTGGAGTGGGGACTAACTCCAAAGCTGTTGCCTGTCTTTGAAGTAAGTTCCACTAACTTGGGTTTCTTGTCTGGCCTCAGTGGAAAAAGCAGTGCCTAGCCCTAGCAGGCACTTGATATACCAGGGTGGGGGTAGAGAGGAGGGGGCTTCGTGCTCAGAGGAGAAGGGGAGGAAGATAGAGGATGAAAGGGGGAATAGTGAGGGAATATGGGAAGGGGGACTGGGAGCAGGGACAGCAATCAGGATGCAAAGTGAATAAATAAATAAATAAATAAATAGATAAATAAAGTCATCTCCTCATATATAAAAGAAAACACTTGTATGCAAAACTTGAAATAAATGAGCCCACTTGAAATCATTTGCCTAGGACCACTAGATTTATAAGGATTTGCAATCATATATAGTTTCCTTTTCCTTCTAATGATGCTAGAAGTAAAATATCTCACCAAAGCATAAATATTCTGTCTAAATATGTCTTGAGTAAAGTATAGTTTTACTTCTTTTCTTGTGTTTTCCAAATATTTATGCACTATTTTCCATCTCATATGATCTTTACTTCAATTCTAAGACCTACCTGATGGTAGAAAAATTTGATTTCTTTCTGTTGTTGTTGTTGTTAGAAGAGTTTAACATAAGTAGATCACTTAACTTACAAGTTCAAGCCTACAACCACTGAAGACAAATGAAAAAATGGTGTCCAAAGAGAACTGTCTACTGGCTGCTAATAGCATAAACTTTCCCATAATGCTTTAAGTACAAAAATAAAATGACTTTAAACAAAAAAATTTCTAAAGATGCTTGTGCAAATAAGTGATTTCTGAAGTGGTTCTTGCAACTCATACATAATATTTTCATTGTACCTTTGAATGGAAGAAATTTCATCTCTGTAGAGGTATGAAATATACACCTTGTACTTTAAAATGTTGTCACTGAAATTTAGTGCCATCAACCTATGATTTCCACAACTGCATTGTTCTTTACCAAGAATTGTCTGGTAAAGGTCCTTTAAAGATCACATACACATGATTAAAGAGAAAGTGAGAAACAAAAGAGAAGGACTACAACCGTTGAAACTTAAAGGTGAACTTAAAGGTATACACAAAGTCTGTAGGTATAATGTTTTTGTACACTGTGTGAATTTTACCCTTGTGTTATTCAAATTCTAGTTTCTCTGTCCTACTATCTTGTTACAGTCCAAACATAGCATTGTAGTATTTATACCAAGAATCTCCAGTCTCATGTTTGTGTAAACAATTCTTACCATTTATTGTCTGCCTGGTCAATAGATGCTGATCATCCAATAGGTTGGCAAGCCTCCACCAGCCAGGCGGAGGAGAGAGAGAGCGAGAGAGAGCGAGAGAGAGAGAGAGCGAGAGAGAGAGAGAGAGAGAGAGAGAGAGAGAGAGAGAGAGAGAGAGAGAGAGATTTAAATCTTTTATGAGGATGAAGAGATGACACATGTGGAGTGGGCCTGAGAAGGCACCATAAGAAAAAAACGTCTAAAGCAGAGAAAGAACAATTTTTTTTTTTACACACAGAATCCTTATATTTTTTTCTTTTTTATTGGGTATTATATTTGCATTTCTAACATGAGATGGGATAGGGAGGTAGCCAATTTAGCATAAGAGGTTAAGGTACATCATTTTACTGCCCAGTTATTGAAGTCTAGCTTGAAATAAACTTGTTTTCTTTGTGCAGTTTTAGCAGAGATAAAAAATAATACAGCCACCAGATTACTCATCTACTTACACTTATATAAAATACTTCATTTTACAAGAGTCTACATTGTATCTATTGAAATACAAAAATACTTTGTTGTCACATAGACAATTGTAAGTAGATATCTGGGCTTCTTGTTTGTTCCTTTGGTTTTTATTTTTTTGATGGGGGACAGGCATGACCAAGTAATTTTATCAAACACTCTGAAAATTATCAACTACTCAAATTTGGATATGACATTTTAAAAATGTTTTATGGGTGAAAAAATACAGTATCTTCCTTATTATATTGAGATAAAACATTTTAAAGAGATACTTTTATTAAGTAAAAAAATATTAGAAATTGGAAGTGTGATTTCTATTTCAATAACAAGATAAATAATGTAAATAATGGTCTTTGTGTGTAATAATATGCCTGCATGAGCCAGAAATGTGGGGCTTCCCTAAAAACAGTCTAATAGGTTGTGGAAGCCCTTACCAGAACACTAGACTGTTGTATTTACTGATGCTTATTGGTGTGTATAATATATCCCCTTTGAGACTGTCAGTAGATGAAATCTAAGCATTTTAGCTTTCAAAACAAAGCATCATAATGTCATAGAGAGAATTAACCTCCCACCAGTAAAAATGTTCTTTTTGAAACATTCAGGAAAAAACTTCAGTGGTCTCACTGATGAGGAATTTTCTACTTCCCCAATTCCCTTGATTCTCCAAACACTGTTCTGCAGTACACCCTACGTCATGATCATACAGATATAATGACCCATCCAATATATCTGTCTGAAGCTGGAGAAAATATACCCTTGTTTTGAAATTTCAAATTTTCAAATATCAAAAGTTAAAGATTGTGGTTCCTCTCATTTTCTCTTTCCACAATGATTTTCAGATACCTGATCATTTGTATTTCTCTCCTACCCTGACCTGCTTTATAGCAACATTCCTCTCAAGATCATTGCCAGAATAACCAACTGGTTGTCTTCCCAGACCATCACTTTTTTGTGTGTCACTAAAATGTAAATATGCATTTAAATGCATTAATTGTAGAATTTTACACAAAATAATGCTCTGTTTCCAACTATACTTCTTTCATGATGTGCAGCATTTCCGTGTCTCCCAGAAAGTGCCATCATGCCTCTTTCCAAAATGCTTGTACTAGTGTATATTACTTTTAATACATTTGTCTCATTGTGAACTTCAAATGAATTAACTTTGTGCCTTCTGGTTTTTTAATACTCAGAATTAGGTCTGTGGAATGCACATATGGTGTGCATATCAGCAATTCATTCCTTTTAAATACAAAGCAGAGTTGGTTACAAAGCTTTGTAGAATGATTTAAAAATTTGTTATTTTCTAGTAGATAATTTTGATGTTTCTAGCTTAAGTTGTTTTCATTGTCTTGGTTTGATTTTGATCACACAACAGTATATTCTATCCAGCAGTGAATGAGCAGTCTCCATATTCTCAATCTCATGAGTCTTTAATATTGTAATTTTTTTTCTTATTCTGATCAGTAGCTGATCACCAATATTTTTATGGGAAAAAGTTAATTATATTTTTATTCCTTCAATATAAACTCACAAAGCAGGGCCAAATGCATCTCAGATATTTAGCACTATACTGAGATTCAGTTGACTAGAAATAAGTAGTTCGGTCGGGAGGATATTATTATTGTAGCTGTAATGGATGGATATTTCATATGTGACATTGGAATTATAAAACAAAGTCTGATAGTCACAGCTATTATTAGTGAAGCTGACTTAGGTTTAAAAGATGATGGCTGTGCATGTGGATTTATTTTTCCTAATGCAGACTTTATTTACAGCTCTTCTTCATTTGTTCATAGTGCCCTTTGTACTCTTGTGAATGTTTGAACTAGAAAACAAATTGCACACTCATCCTAGTTCACTGCTGGCTATCTTATGTTTTGTTTTTTCAGGTGGCCAGATCATGGCTGTAGTGCCTGAGCTTTTGGAAAACAGAAGGGAAATTAGGTGAAAGAGCATACAATATAAATATACTACTGAGAGGAATTGTTTAGGGAAGCTGTCTCTGACGGCAGTCACATGTGTTATTAACAGTTCAAAAGCACACTAACTCATATATGCCATTAAATGCCATAGCTATTAGAAATGCCACCAGAGGAAAATCAAGTGCAACAGTTGAGGGATTCCTTCATAACTAAATCTTCTTGTGATTTTCTACCATGGCTAAGTAAAGTTGTATCTGTAATAGAATAGAATACCAAAAATATAGTGGCTTAAAACAACATAGCATTGTTTCAGCTTTATGAGTTCAACTACTGGTAAAGACTTATTCTTTGCCCAGAATCTCACTTAGCTGCAATCATCACAGAAAAGTAGAGACTCAACTAGATGAGCCATTTCATGGATATTCACCATAGTAGCAGAATGACTTTCCTTGTAGCTATGGGACTTGTACTGATAGCTCTTGCTATCTGTTCACAGAAGACAATCCTCTATTGCTAGTTATTGTCCCAATTATTGTCTTGGTATCATCTTGGTAGGTAACATACACTGTGGGAGCTTTCTTCTTTAGGAACAGTAGTAAAAGGAGTAATAGGCATATAGCAACAGACTTTTATATACTGTAATCCATTATAATTATAAATTTCAATACTTCCATCATGCTACAGCAATAAGAAGTCTATCAGAAGCATCTTATACAAATAAGGGACAAATAGTAAAGAAAGCAATAAGTGCCAGGATATTGGAATGATTGTAGTCATCTTAGAGTATGTTTTTCTCTGCATTCAGTATGACTATTATAGACTGTAGAAATTACTGACTTATCTATTTACCATTTTTGAGGTAACAATAATTTATGTTCTAGAGGAAAAATTAATCAGGGTTGGTACTTTACGTATTTATTTTAATGTAAAATTAGCATTAATTATTCCCCAAGATTTTTTTACTTTATCAATCTATGAAATATATTTATCTCTTATATCTTCCACAATCTATTGATCTCTCATTGTATATTTACATCTGTATGTCAGTTATTCTGTTATCAATCTATGAAATATATTTATCTCTTATATCTTCCACAATCTATTGATCTCTCATTGTATATTTACATCTGTATGTCAGTTATTCTGTTTATCTATCTATCTATCATTGGTCATTTTATTTTACACACATGATTTCTACAATGGCTGCCAATCTTTCTTCGGTAGTTCAGAAGACCTTCTTCAATTAGATCTATATGGATTTAATTATGATCCTGGTCACTTAATAACTTTATGACCTAAGGCAAGTTATTTAATTCTCCTAAATTTAAGCTGTTTTATGGACAAAGGGAGAATTGTGATATTTGCCTCATGTGCTTCTTGAGAAAATCTATAATGTAATTCTATACAAATAGCCTGGTTTACAGAACACCCTACTTCAATGCTGTTTTTCCTTTATTCTTTTCTTCTCTATACTCTATATATTTTTTGACAATCAGTACTTATATTAGCCTCCATAACTGGCTTTGTCCTATATGTGTTGACATATATCTGAGAGATGCATGGGTGTGGTGATTGCACATTGAGTTCTGCTGGGTAAGAACTTGTTAAGTTTTCAGTTGTGGTGATGGATATGTAGTGACTTATCCATATTATCTTTCCAGTTCTCTGGAATAAGTTTGAGTTGCCCAGGCAGGTTACATGTTACATTTATCCAATCTGAATACTTCCTTACAGAATCTTTTGTATTATTCTTATTCTTATGGTGAGCCCTGTTATATTCTAATCCTTAGGCAGATTTCTTTTTTATGCTCTTGTACTCTCTTTGAGCTCTCTGGAGAGGAGACTGTTCAGGGTCCTGGTTCATAGTTTCAGGTAGCAGATGGCTTTTTTTTAATGATACCTGCCAAAGAAGTTTTAATTATGTGAACTTCTCATTATACAAGTCCACTGGGGAGAAAGTATATTCTTTAAGGAACATTGTAGCAATTCATCTTTAAAATCCACTTTCTTAAAAATTAGTATGAAGTGACATATTTCTGCCCCAAAGTATAATGTGAGAATTTCTCTAAAAGTATTTGAAAAATATCATAGCATAAATAACGACTTAGGTTCTATTTCATAACTTTGGCAAGTGTATGCAATATAACTCAATTCTACAAACCTGGGCCCTGGTGTTTGTTTTTGTTTCACAGTAGCTGGCTGGACATGACCCAGTTATTTTATTATCCTGAGCACTAGGTTGCTAGTTTCATAACTGAAAATAAGGGTAGAACTAGTTTAGTCATCAGATCCAGTGGACTGTAATTGTGGAAAATTAGATGCATTTCCATCTGTCTATTGCTACTCTCAAAGTTGCAGTTGTCATGTTTTATCACAACTGTCAATTTTCTCTTTTCTTATCCCCAAGTTTGTGTTTGTGATGCTTTACAAACCTACTTTTAAGTTCCTATCAGAGTTTCCCTCCAATAACATTGTACTAGACAGGGCATACGGTAAAAGAGATGTCCAATTACATGTAGATTTAGATCTCTTTACAATCAGTCGTTTATGAAAGAGAATAGAACACATTATTATCAATGCCAAATACAAAACCAATGTATTGAAATCAGTCATAAGGAATTATAGGTCAGTTACGCTAACTCTAGAAATTAATTTAAAATAAAAATATATTTTGTATAAATGACTAGCAATAATAATAAAGAGCTTCAGGGCAGAACCTGACAAAGTAGTTTTGCTGACAACTGCATTGTTAGGGACAAGACAAGACAAGCAGAATCTTTCCACAGACAAGTGGAGGATATTTGCATTCTTCCTCAGGAAACCTAAGCACATCCAGAAACTGACTTCTAAATCCTGGAGCTACAGATTTTCTTCCTGGATGTCTAGAATATTAAAGAATGCAGAAGATGGCCAGCGTATGCTCATCAGTGTTCTCAGCCCTGAATTCAGACACATCTGACAAGCCTGTATCCACTCATTCAACTGTGGCTAAAGGGGCTCATTTCTGACCTACAGTCTGTTCCACACTGACTGAAAATACAGTTTGTCTTTTCAGGGCCAGCAGGGCCACCCGTGGAGCCTGTCACTCAGAAATCTGCAGAGGACAGCTACTTTGTCTTCAACTTTCATCATGTCTTTAATCAAATTTATCTTCTACACTTGTGGAAGTGTAGTTGTCCTATTGTCTTAAATGTCATGATGAGATCTCTGCCTTTTCTCTCTTTTGCCAGTTATAGCTTTAAGTCCAAGAATGCTGGCATCCAGGCAACCTTCCTCTCCATTGGCTGCTTAGTCACCTATCTTTATGCCATTTTCAAAGGCAGTCTCTGACTCTACACCTCAGTGTCTCGCACAGCTATTATTTCACTGTGATGTTTCATATGTGCATTCAGCAAGCATGGAAATGTATGCCTTCATGATCATCATTGATCCTTATATTATGAAGTTTATAATTGAAAAATAGTAAAGCATATACTCAACAGACATGCTGTTCTAAACTGATTTTGCTCATAATATCTATCTTACATAGAATGGACATTTTATCATTTTAAAAATCATTTTTGTATATTTGACCACTCCAATTATTTTTTTCCAGTAAGACCACTTAAAAACCTAATAAAATGATGGTAACAAGAGAATAATATGGTTCCTTGATAGAGTCTTTCTTGATTCTTAGTGAACTTGACTTGGGGGAGAAAGGGTCCCAGACAACTTAGTGGAAATCAAAGGTACTCCATGACTATGGTTTCATGGTCTTTGCCTTACAAAGTTGAAAAATGAAATTTTGGGAGAGAGATTTTATGATAGAGTTCATGTGTGGGAAACATGAGAGGGAGGGAGAGAGATGTGGAGAGGCGGAGAGCCAGTTTAGCAGGAATGGTCCTTGAAAATTGTGTGCCCGGGAGGTAGTAATCTGGGTACATTCTTATGGGTTAGGCATGAAGATATGGATGGATTGCCTAGTCAAATGGCCCAGCCATGGTGTGTCTAGTAGTCTCCACTGACTTTCAGTTTATAGATTCCAGGTGGATGATAACAAAAAAAGAAAGTGGAACTCTCTTTTGAACTTCACGGCCCCTAGCAAGGATGCTAGAAGAGCACCCTTATGAGCCCCTGACTAATGTAATCGGGACCATATTCTGGGAATTCTGGATATGGACCTGCCCAATATTCATGGTCCTGATCAGTATTTGATAAAGCTTGCTTCAAATTTGCTTCAAAATTTTTGATAGATGATCTTATTATTCCCCTGTGAGACTAAAGGTACATAGTTTATATTTCTAGCACACTGTTAGTTTTGAAAGTCTGGACTAGGTTGGCATGTCTTTTTAGCTCTAAACTCATTTATCTTACATTTACATAGAAGTCATGAATGGGCAACATGTATGATTTTAAAATTTAGGTAATTTTCATCCTAGCCCCCAGACACACCACAACAGATATTCAAAGAAAAGGGGCAGTTGAAGATTTTAAAGGCTTTCTGGGAGGCATGAGTCCTATGATAAAATAAGGGTCCACTTCTTTGGAGTCCTTCCTCAAAGGAAATTCTGATGTTCATTGTCCCCCACCCCCAAAGTGATCTTCACTGTGCCAGGAGGTAGAGTAGTGAAAAAACATACTTCCCAGAGAGTGGAAAACATGATTTGGAAAAAGTTTTTCTCTGTTAAATAAATGAAAACTTTTCTAAATACCTGACTTGGAACTAAGAGAGAAGAAAGGTTTTAACAATCAAAGTGCTAAATTAAGAAGCTTAATTTTGGAAGTTCAGCTGACTGAGTTGTTGGTGAGAGGGTTTATACTAACAATTCCTCTGCATCCACAGGAGTAGAAACTGATAAGATAACTTCAAAGAACTGTCTCACCCCACTGGCTGTCTTCAGAAAGTGTATGAGTAGCGCTGAGTTGGGACTGTTTTTCTCCTGCTGGTGTGCAGAGGTGTAGAGTATACTTCTTTGGTCTTATCTGCATTGTCCTTAGAGGAACCAAAATGATGCTTATATTTTCTTTAGACTTTCCTAGTTACCTTGCCACATCTAATAGTTAGAACTGTTGGCAAATAGAAATATAAAGATTAAGCATAGAGACCTCAGGAACCTCAATCTGTGTCTCACTGTCTAAGAGTCCTTGGAAAGATTAGTAACCTTCTCTGGAGTAAATAATAATTAGATCTTTGTATGTTCTCCATGAAGCTCTGTACTACAGAAGTCATTTATTTTCCAAATAAATGTTAAATATATTCTATGGATATTTCAAAGTATTCATGTACTGAAGTCTTAAAAATCAGTTTTGGCATTGGGCCTAGTAATTTCACTTTTGGAAATCTACATAAAAAAATAATGAGATATTTGCAAAAGGATTTTTTTTCTTTTAGAAAGTTTGCTTCAGCATTATTGGTGGTAGTATAAATTCAGAGGAAAAAATCAACTTAATAATAAAAGGATATTGTGCACATAAATTATAGTTTATGAATTCTTATTGCTGAGAAAATATTTAATGGTATAGAACATATTCAAGGTGAATTTCAAATGATAAAGTCAGATTCAAAACATTAGAACAATTTACTTTTATAAAGATAATCATGTGTGGGCCAAAGAGATAGGTCCATGGTTAAGATTTTTACTGTTCTCTCATGAGGACTAAAGTTCAGATCTCAGCACCCAAGTCTGCTACCTCACAAATGCCTGTAATTCCAGCTTCAAGAGGTCTTAAAGAAGGTATTAGAGTGTGGGCAGACACCAACACACAAGTGTCCACACACTTACACAGACACATAGATACACACATAAATGCCAGGAATAAAAATAAATCATAAAAATAGATATGCAATTGTTGGATGGAAAGAAATGTAGAAACTCCAATTATGAAATTTCAAGTGCTCATTTATGCTTTAGTAATTTTTAATTTTATCTATTATTATCCATAATTTTAAATGCTTTTGTAATGAAGATTGCATTTGTAATCAGAAATAAACATGATTAATCTTGTTTAACTATCACATAAATTAAAAATTAAAGTGTGTGCAATCTCATCTGTTTTTACCCTCCCAATTTTCAATAACGCAGAGGTTTCAAAAAGCCTTTTCAAGTCTTATCATAAGTGATCGGCTTCGTGAATAATTCTCTAAAAATTGAAATAACTTCTATTTAAATTTGGCATCAAGTGTAGATTTTAAAGCTACTTAGGAATAGTTTTTATTTCTTTATTTTATGATGACTTAGGGAAGATGAAGGTATTGCTATATAACAATTGTAGAAAAATAAGACCTCATATTATCCACAATTGTAACTCACAGGGTTGAAGGAGTTTCAGGTATTACATCATGCTTTCCACTCTTCTCTAACATGCAGCACCTTGAACTGCAATGCTACAAACCTGAGTCACAATTATCTATTGGTTTGTCTATCTATCTATCTATCTATCTATCTATCTATCATCTGTCTATCTGCCTATCTATCATCTATCTATCTATCTGTCTATCTATCTATCTATCTATCTATCTATCTATCTATCTATCATCTCTATATCTATCTATTATCTATCACCTACCTGTAACTAGTATGGGAAAATATCCAAATCAAGTATACTACTAATATATAAGAAACATTTGTGTGTGTGTGTGTGTGTGTGTGTGTGTATGGGTCCATGTTATGATTATAGAGGGTTCTTAGTTGATGTATGACATCAAGATCCCTAAAACAATAGCTTTATTTCCATCAAAGTCATATGCGAGTGGCTCAATAACTTTTCAAACACAAATTGTACAACTAACACAATTTGCTTCCATAAATCTCAGTGAATAAATACAACTGCCCTTATAAATTTTAATGCAACCATAACTATACAACATATCATAGGATATGAAGAATGTTGCATTAGATATTTAACACTGTAACTCCATGCATAATTCATGCTACAGATTTTGGACAATGCTATGCCCATCCTGCCACACTTCAGATTATGGAGTGTTCTCTCGTCATATGGCCTTTCAGCTAAATGAGCCTGTCTTGATCGCTTTCACTGGTGTTTGTTCCTAGGATATAAGTCACATGGGATACAGTAGGGGCAGACATCTAGAGTTATGCAGCTGCTTTTTCACTCTGGAAAGGGCCTCTCAGCAAGGAGCACATGACCACTGATCATCAGTGTGAATATCCTGGCAATGATTTGTTTGATATTACTGTTAATATGATGTCTGTCACAAGAAAGCATTTTTGTAGGGTTGTAACCTTCATGGGAGTCCATGTTAGGTAAACATTGAATATTAACTTTGTTTTCACTAGCTCATTAATTTATACAAAGATAATGTGGGATAGCTATCAAATTTCACGGTCAGTGTTTGCTTATAAGAAATTAGAGTTCAACATACTGAGATTTTTATGAACTTAAATATTAGAGGAATATGTGAATTAAAATGATTACATGGAATTAATAAAGTTTGGTGTTTGTGAGGACTTTGGAAAGTATAAAAATGCTCAGGTCTGAGTTTGTCAGCATGGTTGTAAATGTGAAAGAGTTCTGTCCAAGGACATGAATGTGTCAAATGCATTTATTAGTTTAGTTGGTATAAGCATGGGAACTTTGATTAGATGCTATCTTGACTAGTATCACACACACACATGCACACGCACACGCGCGCGCGCGCACACACACACAAATGAAGAAAATAAGGCTTAGGGAGATACAAGAACACATCCCTAAGGCCACAATAGAAAAATGTCCAGTGCTTCAGTGTTTTTTTTTTTAATGCCAAATTTATATATTTTCTTTTAGGATGACCCTACTGACTGATATTCCTGAAGAATATTTAATGTAGCTCATGGGAATTTGGAGAAGTAGAAAAAATATCAGTAATATAAGATTAAGTTTTAACTAGTTCAAAGCTGAGCTGGTTATATACCTGTTCTGTAGGTTCCTTCCTGGTGCCTTTAACTTTTTGATTGATTCCCTGCAGTCAGTTTTCTACTAATTCTGTTCCAGACTTAAGAGTTTTCCCTTTGCAAAGCTCCTGATCTGCAAGTATGTTTTTCTCATCTTTAAGTCAGAGTAGAAGTGGTGTTAGAAACACATCTCAGGTCTTTTTGTTATTGCAGTCTCCTCCACCATGAGTAAAGGCAGATGGCTAGACTCTGACAGTGGGATAACTTCATGGAAATGAGTTTGAATGTGGAGGGATTGGCAAAGAATTGAGAACTAATGTGGCCTGTAATTCTGAAGTGTCATTTCAAAACTCAAGCTTAAGTGACATTTTTCTCAAGAAATCAGAGGAAGATGATGAATGAAATAATTATATGTGTGATAGAATACATAAAAAATGAAATGAGAGTAGACAGAGAAAAGAATAGGTTCCCCCAATTGGTTCTCCAGCTGTCAGTAAGGAAGCCATGGGCAAATTGCTGTGTGGAAGTGATAGACGCAACTTCCGGGTCCCTGGAAGCAAGCAGAGAGAGGCAAGGAGAAGAGAGAAGAGTTTTCCATACTTCGGAGGGAGAAAAGGTGACCAGTCATCTGAGATCTCAGGCAGAGTGGCGACCTGTGGCCGCTCATACAAGGATGTACCTGAGCAACTAAAGTTTAGAGTAGGTATGAGGTGTGGAGCTAAAAATTTTGATAAGGTCATGCTTTTCCAGGTGGGGAGCAAGAAGCACCCAGCAATTGTGTCAAAAAGCAAGTTGAAATTGAACATCTGTGTGTGTGAGTGTGTGTGTGTGCGTGTGTGTGTGTGTGTGTGTGTGTGTGCCTTTTCCATGGATTCTAGGGAAGCTATATGGAGCCTGATATCCTGGCCTAGTCCCAGTGCTTTGGTGGGGCAGCAACCTCCCTGCAACAGATATTATGTAGAAGTGGTATCTCACTGCTTAAAGAATAGGGGAAGCACAGGAATCATTTTTTTTCATGTAGATACCAGTGTTTTGCATGTGTAAGATTCGATTGTTTTTCCTTCTAAGAAATTGGTCACCTATGTTAAGCTCATGCCAATGTTCTAGGATCAGTCTCTCTTTAATGGTAAGACAGTCTTAGGTCCTATCCAGGCAATTTACAGCTCAACGATGAAAAGACCAATACATATTTACTAGTGTGGATTCTAAACTAATCTAAGTACTTTCTCATTTGTTTGAGGGTTGATGGAAACAGTAGATGGAAATGAGATTCTTTTTTTTTTTAAATAATTTATTTTTTCTCAAATCGTAATTCATTCATGCAGGGGTTATAAACACAGAAAGGCAGGATGTGGGGAAGGGGATGACACTGGAGTGTGGGTGTTCAGGAGGAATACAGATATCTTAGAACCGGGTATCGGCTGGGTGAAGGTTCAGGGGACAATTCAATATGACTCTGCCTATGACTCACTTATCCTTATCTAAGTTGGTATTGTCTGCCAAGGCTACCTATTTACAAGGTCTATGACTACTCAGGCTGGTAAATTTCCACAAAAGCTGCCTGTTTACAATAACTTATAGCCATCTGTTTCAATGTTTTTCCACTGAGACCCAAGACTTGATGTTAGTATACATGTATGACAGGCCTATTGCTGATTTTAGGCCTATGGCTGATTTTAGGCCTTCAGTGTGTAAGCAGGGCTGCCCCTGACATCTCCTCCCTTCTCTAAGTATAGAAGGGTTGTGGCAATCCTAAACTTGCAAAAGCGGGGATAGAGGCCTGACCTCTAGTACTTGAAGGGGACCTTGAAATGGCTCCGGTCCCCCTTTCGTGGAAATGAGATTCTTTAGACTTGTGACAGACTCCATGCAAGTTCTAGACATACAAACTATTTTTTCTTAAATTTTAGTGAGAAAGGTATCATTATTACTAATTTCTTTAATTTTATACATGGAAGTAACTTATTCCCTGTTTTTTTTTTACTTAATTCTCAAAAGAACCCTGTAGTATTGTTTAATTTATATTTCATATGTGTTTCATTTTCCTTGCTGTTGTTATTGATGATGTTGTTGTATTGTTTGCTTTATGTCAAAAGAACAAAACAATTAAATTTGTTAATGGTCATATGACACATGGCATTCAACACGGCTCAATCTAACATTTTCTAGATCTGATCATATTTGTTTCTAACAATTCAGCAGTGTAGGGTAATAGATGTGACAACAGAGGAATACAAACCACTTGGCCAGGCCTCAGGGAAGAGCAGAACTGTTCAACCTGTATAGTAAGAACAAGAGATATCTGGTGATAAACTACAATAGAAGAGAAGCAGGTGGTGAAAACACAATTGAGTTTTGAAAGGAAAGGTCACCAGGTGTTTTGTGTTCTAGAGAGGCATGTTCTGATCATCACAGAGGAAATGGTCACTGTCACTATGATGTCATTATGGTACACTTGGTGAAATTTTGGTAAATGGGAGGTGGAAAGAGATTTTATAAAAGGTAGCTGTTATCTTAAAGGATCCTCTTATTAAAGTGTTTAAACCATGTGACATGGGAACTAAATATCCAGTTATAAAATATCACACAGAGTGACAACATTAGTGTTGGGGAAAGATCTTGGTGACCATGTGTTTCTATAATTTTTCTCTCCCTTAGTGATTAATGATGCCTTGTGTATATTAGTTCTTATTTGTTTGCTATGACAATATATTATTCTAAAAGCAACTTAGGAGGGAAAGGGTACATTCTGGCTGACAATTAAAGGACATATTCCATCATGGCAAGGAACTCAAAACAGAAGGATTTTGAAGCAGCTGGTCATTTTATATCCACAATCAGAAACAGAACTAGATGGATGTAATCCAGTGATCAGCTAGCCTTTCCCACTGTATATAGTTAGGATATTTTGACAAGGGACTAGCTCTGCCTGCAGTTAAAGTTGATCTTCTCAATCAAGGTCAAGATTTCCCACAGGCATGTTCAGAGTCTCATTTCCAGGTGATTCTAGATTCTATCAAGTTGATAAGTAATATTAATCATCATACCATGCACCAAAAATATGTATGGAAGGCTTTGGCAAAATATCAGGAAAATAAGTCTAACATTGTGACTTTAGATAAGTCACTACACATTGAAGAAACTATACTTCTGCAGGAATTTCATAGAACCAAATCTTTAAAGCACATTCCATATAATATTTGTACTTGATTTTATTTTTCTTTTCTTCTATCAAAGAAGTTAATATTTACACAGCCTATCATGACATTCTAGATGGTGTTGTCCAATTTATGGTGTGATTGTTTCTCTACCATTTTACTGTTTCTCTTCTGTTAGACTATTGTGTTCCTTGTTTATTCCTCAACTAGAGAGAAAAAAAATCCAAGAGAGCTAATATTGCAATTCTTGTGATAAGTTTGTGAAGGAAAACACTTTAATTAATAAAGAATACAGTGTAGAGATGATCTGTACATTTCATTTGAATGGTATATATTTTCTTCTAATAGCTTTATGTAAAAAATGCACCAGGAATAATGCTTTTCTATACTTAGCATTGTATCATTGCCCTCCCCCTTTTTAATCTTATGTTCCATAAAATAAAACCAAAGAAAATTGATAATTGTATTTGTAAACATATTATGTCAAGGCAGGAACAAAGTGCCAAGTGATAACATGAATATTCTGTATTCTTCATTTGTGGTCTCCAATTCAGTTGATTCTATATCCTTTGAAAACTCCAATAGATTAAACACATGATATCTTAAATTAAAATCTAAAAATATATGATCGTAGGTTCAGTATGCTTATATAATCTATCATTCAAATACAACCATCTATGACAGTGTAAGGAGACAAATATAGTTAATAACAGATTTGTCCTTTAAGATTCAGAGGGCATTGGTAATCTATATCTCAGTACAATCAAAGACTACCTAGCAGGTGGCCCATAATGCTGATTAGTGTCACTCTCCAGAGGCTATTGCCTACCCCACCATAAAAATCTATGTCTTTCCTTGACTTACAATGGGCTCGGGGTGGTCAGTAGGTTACAAGCAAGAGGTATGCACATACAACTCCCAGAGGATAGCATAAGAACATTAGTATCAGCCTTTGACAACTAGAGGGTATGGTTCCCTTGAGCCTTATCAGAAACTTCATTGCTTGTCAACTGATTGGTTTGTGTATTTCTACAAAATAAAGACAAGATATCTTGCTATATGAACATAACTAACTCAAATACAGTTTTTGTCCTGTAGTTATTTTCAGCACAATGAGGAAAATTAAGAAATAAATATTTGATGTTGAGAGGAGTAAATAGACTCTATAATAAATTCTGATTTGAGAAACATTTAGGGAGGGATCAAGCAAGGAAGGAATTAACAAAAGAAAGAATAAATAAAAAAACTCAACTATGATTCCCTGATAAATATGACGAATTCCCTTGGTGGAGGGGAGGGAATGACATCGACGCAGATAGATTAAACAGGTGAGCATACAAAACAGAGTTGTGTACACTGCTTTTTATCCATTAGATTATGACAAGATTACTTGAAAATCTAGGTACAATCATTGCTTTTGGTTTTGCTACAAGGCAGGTAAGTGATACAAGCAGACTTGTGTTTAAAATGTAATTCAGTTGACTGTCTTGAGGGAAATCAAGTCTAGATAATGTCTGTGCCTATCTTGTTCTTGAGCAAGCTAAGAAAAACAGCAAGATGTGTATATTTCAATTTCTTACAGTATACAGGTAAGTTATTTGCTCTTCACAGAACTCTCACCCAGCCTCTTTCTCATATGCATGTTTCATGCTATTTTAAATTCATATATTGATCTTATATGATTATTATAATTTTAGAATACCACAACAATATACTTCCATTCCATGATTGTCTTTCTTGCATAGAAACTTCCCCAGGGGTTTTACTTCTTCATGTTTAGTTTCTATTCACAACATATAAAGCCCTATAAGAAACATCTCCATTAATCTATTTGCCTTTAAGTTGTTTCCCTTCCCATTTTTCACTGTATTCTTTGATCAGGATACAAGCTGTCTGCATATTACAGTCAAATGTGCTGAATCATTTTTCATTTACTTTGAATCTAAGTGCTTCAGTGTCCTAAGAGAAACAGTATATTAATATATTATGCAGTAATACATAATAAAATATAATAATATTTAATAATATAGATACTAATTATTTATAATCATATCATAATATATTTACTTATGTAAAATATATAATATATGGCATATGTATTAAATATAATATATTTTCTTTATTCATATATTTATATATTAAATATATATGAAACATGCTTGCATATATTTATATATTAAGCAAATAATATGCTTACTTAAATATGTAATACATTATAGTTACTTAAATATATTATAATATGTTACATATAATATATTGTTATATAGATCATATATATTACATATGTTTTATATTATATAGATTATAATACATATTATATACATTGATCTAAGAAATCTAGACAGTCTCACGTTGCCCATGCTAGCTGTATGTTAGTTACTATAGCTCAGGATGACTTTGAACTTCTGAGTCTTCTGTCTCTATGTAATACATCTTCTTTTTGTCTTTAGAAGGTAATGTTATGTGTTGTGAAGCTGATGAGCCTTAATGCCATGGGAATAACTTTGTTCTGTGATTGTAACGGAACTCACAGATTAAAAACACCATACAGCTAGATAATTCTAACAGTCAAACATGTTCCCAGTCCTAAACTTTATTGTTCTCAGCAAATATCTTTATAATTTGAATGGCAATTCTAAAATCATGGAGCTTTGCTTAGAACTTTATACTTTCACTGTCAATTACACTTTAATTGACTTAGCCTATTCCCTAAAACATGACAAAAGTGAAACTAGAAAAACAATTAGTTTTGTATTATTTGTTTATCACATCTTGTATGTCCTTTAAAAAAAAATCCCGTCCTTCATTAATTAATACAACCCATTTTTTGTCTCCTTTCTAGGTGATTTACCATACCTATACCTATAGCTGCTTATATATAGACTTATAAATATATATGCTAGGATCTGTACTTGAGGAAGATGAAGGCTTGTTTTTCTTTCTGCATTTGTTACCTTACTTAACACTATATATTCCAAGTCTAGCCATTTTACATCAAATTTAATGATTTCATTTTTCTTTACAGCTGAATAATATTAAATATTATGTATGTCTCCTATTTTTTTATCAATAATTCTACTGATAGTTATCCAAGGTAGGTTTTATTTCCTCTCTCCCCAGTAGGGACACCATCTTAAGAAAGGTAAGTACAGATTGTGGGTGACATCTAGCAAGAAATTGAGTATATTTCTTCAGATGTAATTTTTCAACCATTAGGAGCTTTACAAAAAGTCTATGAACTTCTAGATTCTGAAATCTAGAAGATAACATCCCTTTCTAATCCCTGAACTTCAGCCTCATATGGCCCATCCAGAATATCAAGCTCACCTGTTTTCAGACTCCTGACTTGTAAAACTATAGGATAATGTACATTATTTTAAGCTGAACTCTTACAAATTTATGTTGCAAGAAGAAAAGGAAAGATACCACCCATGACCTTTAGCCATCACACTGAGTTCTGACTGTGGCATACTGAAATTATTAGTTTGTAGATTGCTTTGCCCAGCTGTAAATTTTGGTAGAAGGGAGAAGGGGTATTTTTTGTATTCAAGAGAGCTATTTTCTTGTCTAGTCTCATAGAAAATGTAGTCCCCATCAATGTCTTGTGAATATAAAGTGAAGAGAACGATTTTATCTGTAAGTGATGGCCTCTTCAAAACCCGATGTTCAATTGGAGTCAGAGGATTGGGTTATATGGCCTCTTGAGGGAATTTCTTGCTCCCATAATGTTGTGGCTCAGAATAATATCATCTTTTCTTGGTCCTAGAAGTGCTGAAAGGCACTCAAAATTATAAGTCAAAGTGCGTGACTGATGGGCCTGCTAATGTTGGAAAGGAAATGACTTGCTCTCCATTATAACACAAACAAAAGCAGCATAACTTCCACTGAGGAAAACAAAGACAACAAGAAAACTGTCTCCTGATAAATCAATGGCATAATGAAGCCAGTGAAAGTCCCAGCTGGTTACAAACGCAGATAAGGACCAGCCAGATCTCCATGTGGTGGACTGGATGCAGTGCTTTCTCTGACAGAACAATGACAAGAGATTTCAGTGAATATGCATTGATTTAGCAGGGCCTTGGACAAATCCATCTCTACTGAGTGGCATATACAAGTTCCCTGTCATTAAGTACAAATCAAAGCATTTAAAATGCATGCAAGGAAAAGTTTTTAATCCTGCAAGATT
The DNA here is from genome assembly GCF_004785775.1 of Grammomys surdaster. NCBI lineage: Eukaryota > Metazoa > Chordata > Mammalia > Rodentia > Muridae > Grammomys > Grammomys surdaster. The sequence continues at coordinate 6,215,887 of NW_021604608.1, forward strand.
TAGCATCATGCAGAGAGAACTGTGGGGCATCACATTTTTAAAGTGCTGGTCCAGAGCCACTTTCTTGAATCTGCCTTTTTTCCCCACTCCTTAATTTGCACTGATTATCCCAACTTCTGACCTTTTCATATATATTTTTGTTACAGCCTTTACTTTTTTCTTGACTATGATTTACACTTCCTCCAGCCCAAATATACTGCCTTTACTTTGTCCCATGTTGAACACTGCCTTCTGCATGAATGCTAACTTCTGTATGAGGAACGCTTCCTTTGAGTTCATCCGAGTGTCTTGGATGGGATAGAGACAAATGTAGTCATTATTACATTCCATGAAACACCGTCCTCATTCTCAATCATTTTGATATTGTAGAAGTTGTCTTTGTTGTTGAGAATGAGGACTCTGAACATGGATTAAAACATGGTAGTAAAGACTGGTTCATGTAGCAGCGGTGAATGAGGAACTGGGAGTAGCCACTGGAGGATCCCAGACACCAGGGAAATGAGAGGCTCTCAATACTCAACAAGGATGATTGTAGTCGAAATGTGCAGCAAAGGTTAGATAGAACCTGTAGAGACCACCTCCAGTAGATAGGCATGGCCCCCAGTCAAGGGATGTGGCTACCTACCCATCTCAAAGTATTTAACCCAGAAACGTTTCTGTCAAAAGGAAACATAGGAACAAAAAATGGAGCAAAGACTGAAAGAAGGGCCATCCAGGGACCACCCTACCTAGGGATCTATCCTGTCTGCAAACACCAAACTTCAACACTTGTTGTTGCCAGGAGGCACTTGCTGACAGGAACCTGGTATGCCTGTTCCTTGGGAGGTTCTGCCAGCAACTGACCAATGCAAACGTGGATACTTAGAGCCAACCATCAAACTGAGCTCAGGGACCCTGGTGGAGGAGCTGGCATAAGAACTGGAGGAACAGAGAGGGGTTGCAACCCCATAGGAAGAACAATGTGGCTAACTGGACCACCCAGTACTCCCAGGGACTTGACCACCAACCAAAGAAAGATACATGGTTCCATGGCTCCAGATACATATGTAGCAGAAGATGGCCTTGTCTGACATCAAGAGGAGGGGAGGCCCTAGGACCTGTGGAGGTTTGATGTCCCAGTGTAAGGGGATGCTGACGTGGTGTGGAAGGAGTGGGTGAGGGGTAGGGGAGTACCCTAATAGAAGCAAAGGGGAAGGGAGAGAGGGCAGATGTGGGAGGGGGGAATTGTGGAGGGGTAACCAGGAAGGGGGATATCATTTGAGATGTAAACAACTGGGATGATTAGCAAAAAAATATGGGGAATGTTGAGTGAACTAAGAGGCTATATTGATGAAGCTTTCAAGCAACCATGTTCTTTCAATGACTATAAATTTGGATACAACAGAACATGATCAACAATAGTTTAAGCATTCCTAAATTTTTACATAAAAAATAGAATTATATTTCCATGCTCTGAAAAAGAAAATCATATGTTCAGAATTCTCCTCTATTCTAGAATATCCATACAATGAGCTATAAGAGGATGTACACTCTCTGTCCTTAGTGTGGTATGTTATCAATGCTATATTTGACAACTATGAAATATCAAGGTAATAACATGGCCCAGGGGTTGCACATACAGTTTTAATTCATGTTATCTATGCCCAAAATTCTATTACTAGGTTCATTTAGCTACAATGAACTGCTATGACATGTTCAGATGTAGTTTCTTATCACCTATGTCATGATATTAAATATGAGGTCTTTATGAGTGGTGAGCCTGTGTGCATTCTAAATGAGAAAGAGAGAAAGTATATATTTGGGTGGGTAGGGAAATGGGGAGGATCTGGGAACATTTGGGGGCAGGTAAACTGTTATCAGAATATACCCTATGGGGGGGAAAAACAAATGATTTTCAATAAGAAATAACAGAAGTAATGAGATCCTAAGAGTCACTCTCTGTATAAATGTGACTAAGACAAAGAAAGGTTCATACAGTATTGGTTCTTTGGCCCTTCTGCCTTCTAGCATATAAAACGATGGTGCTTTTCTTCCTTGGAATATCCTTTCCTCATCTGATTAGTGAACCCATGGAAAACATGACTGTTATCTTACTTCCAAGTTCAGAAAGTCTAAAAGTAAGTAATATTTATAAGCTATTGTCTGTTAGCTTTGTGTGTGTGTGTGTGTGTGTGTGTGTGTGTATGTATGTCTATGTGTTTGTGTGTGTATGTGTGCGTGTGTTTGGTGTATTGTTTTTTTTAAGTGCACCTGGACTAAGAGAGACAGAGGCAGGCTTTTTTTTTTTTTTTTTTTACTTTAGATGAAAAAAAACTATGCTGGCAGACACCTGCCCATTAGGATATAATCATGGGATCAACTCTGTGATTGTGACGGTTGTGCTAAGAATCATTCAACAAACTTTAATAATATATCTATTGTGTTCGTGGAGTTATTTTAGAACACAAGGCTTTACAAGTGAATATATCAAAGATCTTTATCATCTTAAATGATTAAAATGTAATATTTAGAAAGTTGATAGCAAGAAATAGGAGCCTGGAGTCCATGTGAGAATCTTGTAAGAGGATGGAATTCTGAGCAAAAAGAACTCATTAGTGTGCAATCTTTACTTTCACTCTCTCTTTTAACCCTTCCAATAACTATGTGAAAAGGGTTGTATTATTGACAAGTCCCCCCACACATACATACACATGCACACACACACCCTTAATTATAGAGTAGGGGCTCTCTGAAACTATCAATAACCACATCGATTTCTGATAATTATTGTTTAAAATAAAATTCCTCTCCAATAACCACAATTTCACTGCTACTGAATAGGTCTTTGATTTTCTAATAACAGGCATGGTATCCTTATTCTTGAGTGGGTCTTAAGTCCACATAGAGTGGCATTGGTTACCCCCAAAGAATGTGTGCCTGCACTGTACTCACTGGGTCATCATTCCATGCAGATTATTGATGTGATTTGTACATGTCATAACTGGGTAATACTGTTGATTGCCTCCCTTCTTTCAAAGATAATATGACACCATCTGGTGCCATAAAACCTAGGTCTCAGGGACATGAAATTAAGGCCAGTTCAAGTTCTGAGGCCCTATTCTTGAAGCGCATGATGTCTTTGGCAATAAGAACTTACCTTCCACTTCTGGCCAGTAGGGGTAGCCAAGGGCAACAACAATCAGGTGTATGTTTTTAGAGTCTCTTAGATATCTCTTGACAAATGACCTTGAAAGATGACCTCTCTTGTCTTATATTGGGGGGATTTTTAGGTGGTCTTTGGTTCTGGGAGAAGCACTGTAGAATCTACAACTAGTTTACTAAATCAGCATAATCTCTAACAATTATCTTCAAACATTTGTCCTTATAGTTAAGTGTACTTTTCACACCTAATCAAGGAAATCTCTCTTTGCAAATAATGGAGACCATTACAGAAAACCAGCACCAATCAAAATGCAATGTTGAAGAGCTCAGTCCCAGTGGATATATCCACAAAACAGTCCTGCACCTAAGGCATGGGATCATTGTGGAAGAGGAGGTGAAAAGATATTCAAAGCCAAAGAATCAGTGAATTTTTGAGAGAGTATGTCTCCTAGAAACATTAGAAGAAGTTAAAACAAAGTAGAAGAATGGAGTCATGTGAAAACTTGGAATGGTTGTGAGAAAACTCCAAGCCATCAAGACAAGAGTCTTGTGACCTCAGTTTCTTCAAAGCACAGAATGGTTTTTGGAATGTGTGTTCATGTTCCTCCCATTTGTAGCACACAGAAGTGAGATTACCTAATCTATTGTTATTTATGGACCTCTGAGGAAAATCATGCTTTTACAGCTTGTCCTGATGATAGTATATTTTATTCAAGTGATATTTCTTAAACCTCAGAATATAAGTTGCTTGATGCTCTGAAGAAAGTTGGCCATTGAATGAGACTTTAGTCTGCCTCATTTTTATATCCTGTTCTCCCAGGTTCATACCATCAACTAGAGAGGTAACAAGATGTTATTTGTGTTAAGTCTCAATAATGACATCCACAAATGTGAGCTGAACAAGGATGACACCAGTGATCAGGCCAAACTAGATGCTGAGAAACAAAAGATTCCTCAACCCTACAAAAAAACTACAGGCAAGTGTGTGAAGCTAGGAACAGGAGAGGTGGTCATTCACTGGGAGGAGCATGCCAATTAGTTGTTAAGTGCTAATGGCTAGCCATGCAATTATACATACAAGTAACAATGTATGGAATCAATGGGTTATATTTAGGAACACACACACACACACACATATATGCAAAGACATATATGTATGTAATAACAACTAATGAAAAAAGAGAGACCATGAATTTGGAGAACAGGTAGGAGTATATAGGAGTGCTTGTAGGAAGGAAAGGGAAGGGACAAATGTAATTAAATTACAAAGCTAAGAAACAAAAAGAAAATTCTCCCTCACAGGGTTCAAATTTCAGTTACTATGGCACATTAACCACAAGTAATCGTAGAACAGATCAGCATCCATGCTTTTCAGTCTACAAATCATTCTCTAAGCAACAAATGTGCATAATGGTCTCTGACCAATCATTTCACATCTTTGCTTCTAGTGATTGGTTCTGTTCATATGGTTGGTCACTGTACCTGCAAATGCAAAGCATGCACTCGTTTTGCCTCAGTGGCTCTTGTTAATGAAGGGGCTGTCTTGGTAGGCTGCCAGATCACAGTAGCATAGCTTGGCAGACATAAACCATAGAACAGTAGTTCTCTGGATTATAGAAAGCCAGGGAAGTCCAGGGTTAAGATGCATGGGCATCTAATAGCTGATCAAAGCTTTCCTTCTCACTTGCATATCTGCCTTCTGGAATCCTCATACTCACTGTAGATAAAATGGTTAATATATTATGTGTGACTTCTGATAAGGGTAGGGATACCACTCATGAATTATCTGTGCATATGATCACCTCACTTTCCATCATCATCATAATCCTCTAATTTCATTGCCCATAGTATTTAAGCTTCAACACAGCAATTTTAAAAGACATAAGTATTCCATTCTTACCATTTATCATTTTACTGAAATAAATACCTGAAGGAAGTAGCTGACTAACAAAGCAAAATATAGGAAAGAAATGAAGAGATGAAATCACTGGAGGTAGAATTTAAATCAAATGTATATGACAAAATAAATAAATGTCTGAATCTTGACAGACTCTTTACACTAAAGAAATTCACAAAAGCTTTTAAGAAATTGAAATGCAAAAGATACAGTTTGGGAAGGGGACCCACCCCTAGGAAAGAGGGTAGCCATTTGCCAAGGCATAAAAAAGATGTTCATTCCACATTTCATGTTATGCAACAAGAGAAAAAAGAGAGTTTGAATGAGTCATGATACAAAGAAATAAACCAGTTTAACACTCTTTCCAATGTTTTAAATTAGAGGGTAATAAATATTGGGTTTATTACATTTTTAATTTCCATATCTGTCTGCAATATGTAATAAAATATTTTACTGTTTTGGTAAAAAAAAATTCAAAGGTTACAAAACATAGCTAGCTTTGATACCATTAAAGCACTTTGCTGCATGGCCACCAGCTCTATAGTAAACAATTAATCCTGCCTGAATCCATTTCTCTCTTCCTAAATACAAGGGGAAAAGATTATTTTTAATGCTTTTAAACTACTGGTAGCTAGATTAGCACATGCCTGGAGTATTTTAATTTTGTAATTACCATCATTGAGAATAGTTCCATAAGGTCAGAATTTACTGCTGTGTTCTATCCAATGGCCCAATATTGGAGGACTACAGGGTTCTGGTTCTTAACCAGCAGCCCTCCATTGGACTCTCACCTGAAATGGACAGCCTGTGAGTACACTTCTCACTCTGTCCTTCTTAGGTAGCTGCTAAGTTAATCTTCAAAAGTTACTGCAACAACGATCTACAAAATGAGTGGTTTAAACCACCACCAACAAAAATTTATCTCCAAGTTCTAGAGGTGTCAACACACAAATGCTTGTGAAATCTGTAAGGGAATCCTGCAATCTCTCTCTGATTTCTGAAAGCACTTTGACATCTCTTGCTTACAGCCCCATTATTCCTTTTACTGGTTTCCTTGTCACCCAGAGATTTTTTGTATGCCTCTGTATTTGCACAGCTGTGTCCTCATGAGAACAATAGGCATATCAGTAAGAAGGTTCTCTTTTCCTATGAGCCCACTTTAACTGACTATACCTATACTAACCCTGACTTCCAGTTAAGTCCCATAAAATTAATCTTTACTACTGATGATCCATTAGAATCAGCCAAGGTCAAAGTATTCAGGTCATCTGAACTACTATCTTCTAATTTTTGTTTCTTCAGTAGTATATTTGAGACATTAATTCTTAGTCACAGAATGCTTTAAGAAAGTAAATAATTTTTAAAATACACATTATAAAGTTCTATGTCTCTTTAAATAGTTTCCATGGATCACATACTACTCAAGCATTTATAAATAATACCCATCATTGAACATTTGACATGTATAGTCCTACAATGCTGATAAATGTTGTTGCCTATGTTGTTCATCTTTCTAGAAAAATACACTCTTGTATTTATTTACATTATGATTTTCTCATCATAAATATGTGTAAGACATATCCAAATCCAGAATAAACATTTAAAAGATTTTATCAGGGTAGTATATGTCTAAATAAAATTATGTAAGCAACATAAATTATAAATTGTATTTCAATATACTTATATACACATCATGATGATAGTTGCTGAATAATTAATTCAAGGTAAAAATATTAATTTCTACAATTGAAATCTGACAGTAGAACCAACTATTTAAATCAATATTTGAATGACTATTTTCAAGTACCATTTTTTTCTTTTGGTATCTTCATTTAGGTCAATAGTTTCCAACCTCCCTATGCTGCAGCCCTTTTTCATGTTGAGGTGACTGCATACCAGCAAATTATTTCCCTGCGACTTCATAATTGAAATTTTGCTATTGTTATGAATGGTAATGTAAATACATGATATGCAGGGGTCATGACTCACAGATTGAGAACCACTGATTTAGGTAAAGTTAAATAGTTTTCTCAGTTTCTGAAAGTGAGATATAGTTTATAATGGCATGAATTCAAATGGAAATATGAGCTATTTTATATTAAGGTATCTCTTGTCTTTTTAAGACAGTGGATTTCTTCATACAAATAAATTTTTGAATTACTCACTGAGAAGTCTTACAAACAAAGTGGTGGGAGAGCAAGAAAGAGAGAGAATATATCAGTGTAATTTGAGAAAAGAACTTAATGTGGCTTATATACACAATTACTACAGGAGCTAGATATTCCTAATTTTCACTAGGAAAAATGATTTGTAAAGAAGTAGTACTGAAGACTTAAATTAGCTCTTTATCTTAACAATAACAAAGGAAGGCTACTCCTTTATGCCATATTAACAGTTATCCAATATTTTAATAAACTGTAAAACAATACAGAAAATAAAAAATTCAGATTTTTTGGGGGGGAGAATTTATTTAATTGTCAATAAATACTATAACAAGAAAAGAACACATCATTTAAATTCCCACCCATGCAATGTATCTGTATAAACATTTCACAATATGTCAATGAAAACAGACGACATTATTCAAGAAATGAAAGAATGCCCCACTAAGACTTCTGGTGGTAAGAAAACTGCAGTCATCATAAAAGCACAGATATGATTTCAAGATATCGATTTCATTTGGATATGTATACAGAAATGAGATAGCAAGGACATAGTTAGCTTTATCTTCAGTATTTTGAAGAATTCACGTGCTATTTTCAACAGAGATTATGCCATTTTGGCCCTCTCATCAATATACTTTGATGATATACAATGATGATATACTTTGGAATTTTTTTTTACATACTATGTACTATATCATTTGTGAAGTTATATTTTATGTGGCTTTGATTTTGATTTATATATTTCCATTTCTTCAGGTGTTTTCTATAGCTATATGTCTATTTTGTAGTTTGTCCATTTTTGATGCAGAATTTTTTTACTGTTGATCTCCAAGAGTTTTAATATACTTTACAATACACAGTAGGTTTAAAACCATTATGGCAACCTATGGTAGTATGTTCTGCCTTTCTGTAGATGATCCTTATAATCTGTTGATTGTTTTTCTTTGCTTTAGAGAAGGTTATAGTTGCATGTAATTTAATTTGTCTATTTTTACTTTTGTTGCCTTCATTTGTGGTGACAGGTCCAATATAAATATAGCATGTGGAAGCCTAGTTTTACTGTAGATTGTAATTACTTTGAAATTGAAAAGTATGAAGCCTCTAGCTTTATTCTGTCTCAAAATTGCTTCTGCTATCCTGGGTCTTTTGTTCAACATCAGTTTTAAGTTTTTGTTGACCTTAAAATTCTGTAAAACATTTCCTTAGATTTTGATGGTATTGCATGGAATCTATAGGCCATTGTGTTGGGTAAACAATTTTTAAATAATAATATATCCTCTAGTCCATATCTTTTCATTTATTTAGGTTTTATTTGTTTTAATTACTAGCTTATTGTTTAAGCATACAGGTCTCTCACTGCAATTGTTAATTTTTGGAATAAACCAGTCATAAGGAGATTAGATTAGTAATAGAATTCCTCCAAGTGGGTCTGGAGGCAGCTCATGGCCAGCAGCACTAGATGCTTTTCCAGAGGACCTGAGTTTGATTTTCAGTACCTTACAACTGTCTACAAATGTGTTTTCACAGGACCTGACTTATTTTGGCCTCTGCAAATACCAGGTACAATTGGTACACAGAAATGCATGCATCTAAAACACCCAAACATTTAAAATAGAAAAATTTCATCTATAAAAATAAATTTAGACCCGATCAATGTATGAATTATAGTAATCTGTTCCTCATACAACCAATCTTTGTCTAAAAATTAAAGAGAAGAACAATTTCTAAAGTCACTTTACAATATCAATATTGCCATATTGCCCTATAATGAAAAACAGGCAGGCTGTTTAGGGGAAGGAAGACAGAAGAAATGTAATTCAATTCTAATCTAAAAAATAAACAGAAAATATTGATGGTGTTAACAATAGAAAAGTTTCTAATTCTGATAAATTTTATGTCTTTTCTTCTTGTAATTTTGATATAGTGTCTAAGAAGTCTTTGAGAAACTCAGGATTAAGAGATTTATTTATTTTTTTATTTTGTGCTTTTTATGTCTTTTATTTACATTTAGAATTAAAATAATCTAAGATTTTATCTGAAGAAACTAGAAAAAAACAGCAGAATAAATTTAAAATTAGTTTACAAAATACATCACTTAAAAACAATATCAATAAAACGAAACCCAGAAATACCAGAATCATAGAAATCATGCTGCCTTTTTGGGAAATTAATCAACAAAAAAGTTGAAGATTAATTAAGAAAAAATGAGATGAATTAATTAAGAAAAATGAGTAAGTGATTAGCATTAGGTATGTCATAGAAATTGAAGGAAGAATGAATTTACATTATGACTAACCACATACCCACATATAATACATGCTATGAAACTTCCTAAACATATTATTATTATTATTATTATTATTATTATTATTAATGGTAGTGGTAGTAGCATTGGTGTCATTTTAGTTGTCTTCAATCTATTTTATATCTATGTATGTTTCTTGCATGTTTATGTGTATGCCTGGTACACAGAGAATTGAAAATATGACATCAGATCAAAAATAAATGTGAATTTCCTAAATATTGAGTATCTATCAAAAATGAAATAAAGATAAAATTTAAAATAAACTATGTTTAACATGATAATTAAGGGTGAGAAAAATATATCTGCCCTAAGATTAGGAACCAAGTACCACATACTCCCCATATGCCTATCCAAAAATGGGACACAAACCCTGTCCACTAGAATGTAGCCTTAAAAAGACCTGATATAATCCACAAGCCTGTAGTGCCAATACTTGACAGTTAGAAGCAGGAGGATAATATGTTCAAGGGCAACCTGCATTAGACAGAGTTTGAGACCAGCAAGCAACGGAGTGGTACTCTTATCTGAAACAACCTCAACAAAAAAAAAACAAAAAACAAAAAAAATGAGGAAGCAGATGGTAGATGGCTTTGAAAGCAAGGGACAAAATTTTGTATTTGCACTTGATATTATCTATAAAGAGAAGTCCAAACAATCTAGAAATATACACAATTTCCCAGAACTAATGAGAAATCATTGTCTGTTTTAGGTACAAAATTAAAACATAGGAGTCAATTGCTTTGTTATTTACCAGCAATAAAAAAATTGGATTGTAATTAAAATTATAACAACATTCAAATTAACATAAATTAACTGAAATTCTAGAAAGAAATCTAACAACCTATTACCAGCAACATATTACTATCAATATAGGAAACTAAAAGTAAAATACCTTGTGCTTTTATATTAAGAACATCCATCAATTAACATAACACTAATATCACTGTCAACTGCTATTTAGATTATTTTATGATTCCTATAAGACAGATGAAAATAAATTTGATAACATGAGATAATTTGTTCAATGCCACAATAAATACCATGAAGTGAACATGAGTATTCTGGAGATGTCCTTTTACATTTAGTGGCTATATAACAAATAGCACAACCAAGGTCTGAGTTGAATATTAAGATATTAGATGAATAGTTTCTTCCAGACTCTATGCATAATGGTCAGAACCAGAGATAAAGAACAAGAGATAAAGAAAAAGAGAGGTTCTCTGGAGATCTGAAAGGTAGATAGAATACAGCAAGTCGACAGTGTGATAGAGGAGGATGGTCCAACCAAACATCAAGTAAAAGTCCAATGATAGGAGAGAGCTCAGCATTACTAAGGATGCAGGGGTACCAAGGATGCCAAGGGTATAGAAGGATGTGGTGAAAATAAAGATGAGAGTTTAAAGAGACGACACAGAGTGTGGAGGCTGCATCCATACTGCTGCAGCATCTGGATTTCATAAAATGTCAAAGCTGGTTCACAAGGTCAATTAAATATGCAGTGTAGAAACATCTGTCTGGGAGCTTTTTTTAAGTTTCAAATAGGAATGTTGCTCACAGTCTTTGCTTTGCCCTTTGCATTTTGCAGATGCTCATTCATTTTTGTTTAAATAAATATTTCATAGACAATTCTAATAAACTCCTTTGCTTTTTAAAACACAGTCTGCCTGTTTCCAACAAGGATCTGGGTCAGGGTTCCTTGGGAATGTTTCTCCTCAAAACTAGTTTGCAAGCCAAACAATTGAAATAAGAATGAATTAGTTACTTATCCCTAACTAGTTATAATGGGCATTAACTTATTGTAAACTCTCTGAACCTATTGATGATATTCAGATGTTTAATTAGTGTATGATGATGGATGAATAGTATGTGGATGCTATCAGTGATGTAAGTATGGCTGACTGTATGGAATGGCAAATATTGAGCTAAGTGTTAGGTGCTACATAGAGGGATACATGACAAGGTTTCTCTTAAGTCAATTATATAAAATAGAGATCGCACATTTACTAACATCCAAATATATCTATAGAATATGCTTTAAATTGAAAGTTGAACTACTGTTATAAACTCCACATAAGAAGTAGAGTGTGTATATCCTTTAATGCTTGACAATTTTATTCCTACTTAAATCAACATAACCTCTGGATTTCAAATGTTTATCTAACTCAAATCTAGACCCCCAAAGACTTGGAAATTTTTCCATCACTGTTTCTATTCTGATTTTGGAAACTAACTTCCAAGTGACTTATTTCTTCTTTCAGTTTTCCATCTAGATTAGATGAATACCTTTACATCCCACAAGTCACTGAGTTCTGGAACTTCCCACAGACAGATTTGCACATCTGTAGTTGAAAGCGAGGATGCATGTGAAAGAAAAAAATGTTCCCATGAGGAGTGTTAAAGGGATAAATTCATAAGGAAAGAAAACATGCTAATCTCAGCAAGGAAACAATACACTTTGCATCTGTTGCTGTGATTAATTACACACAAAAACTGAAGAGAATGATTTTTAAAGGGCCACAGTTGAACTTTTAAGAAAACTGTGAAAGAATGGTGCACTAATTTTGAGCAGCTTTATATAAGAGGTCTATTGTGTGAGGAAATTATGGATAATAAAATGCATAGCTTTCATATAACACTTAAAGTTAGCAGGGTTGCCCAACCTTTTCCAATTGACTCTGCTAAAGAATCATAATTAAAACAATCAAAATCCTTTGCTTAGAATATCCTGCTTATACTATAATGGAAACTTGTCTGAAATGGCTTCAGTAAAGTCTATCAGGTTCGTACTTTTAACCAGAATGAACCTGTCTCCAAAGGGAATTTCACCACTTACTCACCATCTCAGGTCATGCTTAATCTTCAAACTGTGTTCAGTGACTAAAAGAAATGAATAAACAGAAATAATAAGTGTACTCTTTCAAAGACAGGACCTGTCTGTAATAGTATTACCTCTTTCTTCCTAACAATTGGTGCTTTCGTTTTTACCTCCAGCTGCTCATTACTCTCCAAGAAAATGAAACAGAGATCCTTCGAATTACTACTTTTTAGTGAATAATCTGATAATCTATTAAATGAAGGCCATAGTCCTCTCGTCTTGTCTTCTTCAATGAAGTGTACCATTTACTGTGAACCTGTACCTCCTCTCTGTCATGTTTTAAAAGAAATTATTCTCTATTATAGTATAATTTTAAGACAAGAGTGAAAACTCAATGTAAAGATTTCCTATCTATCATCACAGAATGAGTTTGGCTAATTGTACAAGATTAGACACTACTGATTGGGATTATATAAATAATAGCCAATTCAATTTCAGTTCTGAGCTGATGAGCCCTGTCTGTACATAGTGACACCTAGTATTCAAATGAAATGAACCATCACTTATGTCCATTCCTATGTAGAAAAGCGTTAGAGACAACTCCTCCATTGTTTTTCCCTCCTTGATCAATCTCTATTTCAACTGGCGATGCCCCAGAAATTACTTGGAATACAACCTATAATTACAGAATCAATGTTACTTTACCTACCTTACCAATATAGAGAGAAGATGAAATTATTTGAAACTCTTTAAGTTTGAGACCTACTATATAAGTCCTATATAAGCATAAAGCTTCCTTTATGATGGGTGGGATCTATCATATTATGAAATAAAGATACTCACAGCCACTGGTATAACTTGATTACAGAATATCTGATTAGAATATATGTGGTCCTGTTTTCAGTCTTCTGAAGTGAAGAATGAAAGAAGAGAATGAAGAAGAGGAGGAATAGTACAAAGACATAAAATTCATGAAATTCCTGAACTTAATATGCATCTACAATACCTGGAGAGCAAAACTTAAGAGTACAAATAGAAACAGCATTTTTGTTAATCACCTCTGACCTAAACCCTGCCTTTTCCAGAGTGTCCTTCTACAGAAACCCCAACCTCCTGAAAGCATCATGGCATCATTAATGTTCTTTCTCAATTGACATCCTGTCAATGAGTGTAATGTCCATCATTGCCACATTAAATTAAGAATGTTGTTTTTAATGACTGGACAAGATCCAGCAACTGGAAGAGAGAAACCTTTTTTTTTTTTACTGAGGATCCATACCAAATCCTGTTACATTGGAGAATGTTGGTTGAAAGCACATTGCAACATCATGCAATAACAACATGGTCTGGTGAAACAGAGGAGGGTGAATTAAGGGTCAGAGTTAGGAGCCAGCTGAAAAGTAAATGGACATGAAGGCTGGGATGAGGAATGCTGTTTTCAGAGCAGAAACTGCATCCTTCACAGCCTTGCTTTTATACATTCTCCCTCTTTGAATTGCAAAGCTGAAAACAAGGGAATATATCAAATGTGCTTTCCCAATTATAATACCTCAGAAAATGGGACAAAAATCATTTTAATGTGGAAAAGAACCAAGGAGGATGTGATAACATAAACAAGAAGCAAAATGAGAAATGCAGGGAAAGCCCATTTGCCACATTCTCTGGCAGCTTTTTCCCACAAGATTTGGTAATGTAATTCGTTAGTCTGATGGGTTAAATATTCACCTTGGTAACAAGAGCGAGGACTGTGCATTATATTGAGAAATTATACAACATATTTACCAAATGTAACGGCTGCCTCTACCATCATATTTGTAGAACATAATAAAATCTGTACTTGACTAACAGGTGTTTTACCTTAAAGTGCTTTTCTTAGTGTATTATGAACCTGTTTTCTGACACCAGTTATTACTTATTTCTACAGCCTTTATTATAGGAGCAGTTAAAGAGTAACTTCCACTCTTAAAGAGGTTGATTTGTTTTACTCCAGGAGTGAGTCAGCTATGGATAAATTGAGACACGCTGTAGTTAAAGGGCAGCTGCCAAGTGACAGTAGAATCTTTCATCAGCTTTTCACGATGCCTTTCTCTTTGTTTCTTCACCTTTCTGACTATGAAAATGATTAGTAGCAGAAATGTTTGCGTATTTATATTGTTTTTTATTTTATTGCTATTTTCCAATCCCTTCAATTTACATATAGCTGAAATAGAGACAGCCATGTAGATCTGTAGATGAAAGAATGGAATAGGTTTCCTACATCAGCACTTTACTCATCATTGTGGATTGTATATCTTCCACTTATGTGCTGAAATCTTAGGCCATTTGAGTAAATTGTTTGGTGATTGTTAAGACATTTTCCTTGTAAGGTCAGTCTTATCTGTTTAGAGAACTGGAGTTGATAGATGAACAGGTTTTATTTTTGCTGTTCCATACATTTAAATGTATTCTAGTTATTGAAGTTTCTTGTACTTAGTCCAGGATTTTTTTTCTCTCTTTTTACTTATTCTTTCATGGGAAAAGGGGGCAGGACTAAATGCAAATTAACATTACTGTTTAAATATCACAGACCATTTTCTCTGAGCCCAGTAACAATAACTAGTAATTATAAAAATTGCTTGCCTTCAGCTTCCGGCTAAGCCAATGCTAAACTTGTCCTTTTATTAGGTCTGTCAGACTGAGTTAATTATCTTTATGATAATAGATGTGCCTTACCTCCAACAAAACAAATACACTTATAATTAGCTTTTTAGTTAGAATTTTAATTTATTTATAAAGACTGTTTGTTTTATTTTGTTCTTCCCGTTGTAAAAGCCAGAGTGTAGAGAGGGATCATTCCCCATTAATCAGGTTACTAGCCTGCTTATGGTTACATAAAGACAGAAGAAGAAAAGGGGCTATTGTGTTAAACCACTCAGCTTAGCATCAACTAGCCCATCACTCCTCTTCCAAGTTCCATCAGTTCAACTGCAAGGCATTTTAGCCCTTTTGATCTGCTTCCTTAATATACCAGTGCTATGGGAGTTGTTATCTGAAAATACTAGAAAGTATGAACTGGTCCTCGTTTGTATCAGCAGAACTGTATGAAGATTTAGAAGAGTTTGTGTTGGTGCTATGTCTCCACTTTCCTTACTCATGCTCTTCTTTCATCTATGCCTAGCATGTTTCAGAAAATGACCCCAAGTCCTGCATCGAGTGTTCTCTCTAAGAATCTACTGAGATAGCAGAGCACCTAGAGAAATACATGGTATGTCCGACAGAGCTGTCGTTTAGCACTGATTCCTCTGCTTACTGCTGCCTGACTGGGGTGGATGTAAGAGCCTTTGTTTCCTTACCAGTATCCTAGAAATAACTCCTGAGTTAAGAGGAGCAATTCATGTGAGATGATGCACATGAAGAGCCGAGCTAGGTTTCTGCTCAGTGGGGGGAGCCTCTCTTTTCATCACGAGAATCATGGAGGAGTGCAGATATGCAAAGAATCTGAAATTAATATTATAATCTAATAATAGTTTCTAAGATTCATTTTACATGGAGATATGCACTCTTCTAATTAGTGAAAACAGACTTCCTCAATCATCTAAAAATTCACTCCTGATTCAAGCCACACAGTGACAGCATAGACAACGAGACAACTTTCCAAACTTGGCACAGTAAATTTCTGTGGGTTCCATGCTGGAAAGTGCCCTTCGGTATTACTGGCATCAAGCAGAACTATTCTTTTCTCTCATACTTGTTTCTAAAAAAAACTAATACATTCATTTGACTCTGAAAAGCACTATTGGTGTAAAGTCTCCTGCCACCCACTTTTTATCTGCCAAATACAGAAATTTTGACTATGACAGCACAGGTCTCATTTGTTCAATATGAATACCAGAAAGTTTACTAAATGGATGGATTTTCTCAGAATAATATTCAAGTGGATGATTCACTATTAGTAGCTAGTGTTCTTTAAGACCATTCCCAGGGACAGTAAGGAACCTCGAACTGGCAACTATGGATCAATCCTATTCACTTTGCCCTTGGTTTCATGTACCATAGTGGACATCATGGTGAAAGGTGAGAGATGCAGGCCAAGGCTCCAAGGGAGAATCCCTGAGCCTGCCCAAGAACAAGGTCTAGATACCAAATACTGGGAAAACTTGTTTCTGGGTATGGGTATGGAGTTTTAGCATCACCAGCCAAAATGTGCTAACCAAAGCCCTTTGCCATAGAAGTTCTATCATTTTTACTGCCAACTTCTTATGCTATCCACATAAGAAATATATGGCATTGGTTTGTTCTTTTCCATGTAGCTCTGGATTATCTGACACATTCATGGAAAAATATTGATATTACTTTCAGTCAGGGTCCTTCATATTCTAGAAAACCATGCTTTTTATTTTGTGACTCTTTAACTAGTGTTGCAATTATAAGGCTTAGGGACGCATTTTATTTCATCTTCATGTTATCTTTTGGTAACCTATGCATTCTTCCTGAGCTAGTCAAGTAGTAAATTCATTCATTACTTCCATAAATATTGTTTTCAAAGCCCATGGTTGAGGCAAAGGACACAGCAATGAAATGATGGATGCATTCCTTGTCCTCCCCATTATTTCTACCCTGACATGATTTGAGAATATTGAACCGTGACATAAAGACCAGCCTGGAGCTGCAGCACAATGGAGGATGGTACACTTACATCAAAGCCTGAGGACAAGCAGTATTTGTGTTTCAGAGAAGAACATTTAAAAGGAAATGTCATCAATTAGGTACCGAATAATCAGAATTTGGAAAGTAGTTGGTATCTTTAGCATCTTTAAATTAAGTAATCTTAAAGAAGCATGAACTCCTCAGTAATATGGAAAAGGGAGATGGAGCTTAGTCAAGCAATTCAGATATTATTTTATTGTTACAAAATACATCTGAGTATCATTTTCTCATTTAGCAAACACTAATTAGAACACTACTGTATACAAGGTAACTTTAGGATTACAGTATAACTAGTGAGCTCACGTATTCTCTGCAGTTGAAACTTAGCATGGATTATGTCTATTTGAAAGGCAAGGTAATGTAGAATGAGGTCTCTTAAACATGTCTAAACCTATAAGCCAGCCCTTCATTCTCTTCTCAGACTGGTGGACTAACTAGTTAGCCAACTAACTTGGTAACATGACTCACTGCATACTATTTTGAACTGACTCATAACTAGATAGATCATATGTTTATAAAACAATACCTATTTTCATTCCTAAATTTCCATTTATTAGTTTTGTTTTTATTACAATAATGGAATTTAAGTTAGAAATTGACTAAACTTGAATAAAAAGTGAATTATAGAATGTTAACAAAGTCTCAGTGAAACTGAGATTGAATATCCATCACCCACATAATAAAAACCAGATAAAGCAAAGAATGTAAACCTCAGTGATGAGGCTGATAAGAAGAGAACGGAAGAAGTCTTGGGTTTTCTGATGAGTCTATCTAGTTTAATAAATGAGTTCCTATGTCACTGAGAGACCTTATCTTGAAACAAACTGTGGAAAGCAATAGAAGATGGCAGCCAAAATTTACTTACAATGATTGTCCCATGAACATAGGTGACTAGGCAGATACTCACAAATATACAGAGGCACACACACATATAGCTAAAGACACACACACACACACACATACACACACACACACACACACACACCAGAATCATACTCTCTTCAAGACTGATAGACATGCTTTAGTGACACTCAGTCAGGAATCAGAATGTGTCACCAACGTGTTGGCTTTTGAAACAGTACATGTTCAGGAAGTGCTTCTCTAACAATGAAGTACTCATGAACGAAATTGTCAAAAGATAAATGATATGTAATAAAGAGAAAATGACCTTTGAACACTGGTCTTGGTGGCATCTTTGGATAGCAAAAAATAAGAAAGTAGGAACAGTGAAGACCAGAGAACACTTAAAATATGAAAGGCATCTATGAAGTGATGTTGATGAATACCCTATAAAGAAAGAGTAATATTTTAAAAGTCTCAGTTTCACAAGAAATAAATGAATCGTCATTTATCCCTCATGATGAATTTGTGATTCAAATATTTTGGCAAATAGGATTTTTTTTCACTGCTGCTATGAAGACTAAGTGAAGAAAGTGTGGATGAATGGAAAGAGACCAATTTTACTTTCCTTTACTTTCTCCTGGATAGATCATTTGAGTCTCGCTTTCTGATACTCTGCTTTGGTGAGCCAATGTGATCTGAAGAACAATAGTACATTTTCTATTTTTGGTTGAATGAGAGAACAATGTACAAGTAAAGTTATGCTATAATTTTATATTTGTATTAATTATTCTTCTCCACTTAAAATTGAGTAATGGTGCAGAGAGACCTCTAAATAATCTTAGGCTATAGTAGCATATCTACAAATTACTGCTTCTTCTATTCCATAATCCCTAACTATTGCTCCCATGAATTGGGACACAATCTAGTTTGTACATCTATTTCCATATCTGATGCATTTCAGGAGTTCATTAGATAGAAGTGGTAAGTGACCTCTTATGTAGAAAAAGTCCATCTCTCCTAAGTCATGGTTGCTGCCATTTTTCAAACCCAGTTGTAGTGTCATTTTCCAGACTCCTCACACCTGGGCACTACTTCTTCCCAAAATGTGTCACTTAGCTGGCAATGTGGCTCTGTAAGACAACTTGAGGGTCATTTCTAGAAACTTCCATAAATCTAAGCTGGAATTCATGCAGGACTGATAAAAACATCTATACATTTTTTAGAGGTCCATGGACATATGGAAATCTATTTAGCATTCCTTGTGATCTCAGCAACAGCCAGAATTGACAACAGTACATTGGAGACTTAGTTTCAGTGTTTGCTTCTTCAATCTAATTGAAGAATGCTGAGAGAAAGGAATACACAAGTTCAAGCAGAGGTCTAAACAGAATTCCTCTCTAGAAGTTTATAGTTGCCTGAATGAGCAAAACTTCTCTGCTTAGTTCTCTTTTTATGGGGAAGTAGTGGCATGGGGTTATGCATGCTAAGAAGATATATTACACAGCGAATTGGGTTGAAAGAGAACCTTAACCAAAAAATGGATGTTAAAGTCTCACAAATAGAGTTTTTAAATCTTATCATCTTGTGTCTATGTGTTTCTGCAAAGATAATTGTTATCATGTTAAGATGTGGTTCTAATATAATCAAATCAAAAATGTATATAATAACTCAATATACACTTACATGTGAATTTTCTTGATTTTTTTTAATATTAGAAACTATTTAAACTGCATTCAAAGTTCAGGCTCAGCACAGTGCTACTCCCTGAGTACCTGATATATAATGCTAACATAGACTTTTACTTGATATATATTTCCACTTAAATGTTATTTAATTAGAAGGATAAAGAAGTTTTCTCCTAGGAGGATATAAAATGATGTCCACATTGATATGCTAACTCAGTCTCTTGACTTCCATAGCAACAGGTAAAGGACGCAGTTGCTATTTTCTCTTAGTCTTCTACAAATGACCAAATTTAATGCTTGGAAAAGATGTCTTTGTCTGACAGGTATCACATTGGTAAGGTCATCTTTCCCTCAAATTAGACATCAATACACCCATTAAACATTTCTTATTTACATGGTACATAACACAAACAAATATTTTCAACTTTATGCTTTATGGAGTTTACTGTCTAGAGTGTTTTGTAGGAAATAGTGAAATAGAGACCAATAAAAACACTCTTACATGCCCCAGTTTCAACAAATATGTAATTACTTAACTTAATTCAGGAAACCACTGTTTAAAACAGATTAGATGAAAGAGGTTCCCACATCCTCAGCAGGGTGAGCTGCTCCAGATGTGGAACGAATTTGAGGTCAGCAGAATATATGCTGAGTCACCTTGCCACATGCCTGCTCTTTTGCCTCAGTCCTCTCTCCCCAACTCTATTACTTGCTTGACAAAGGCCTTTGACCTCATTGTTAACCAACCTGTGAAACTTGTGAGAGAGTTTCTTTAATGACAAAATGCCAATAACTGAACCTTCTGTCACCAATAGTAGTGACATGTGCTAAACATTGCCAAAGACATGGAGGGTAATGTCCTTTGTACATTTGAGGCTGAGATGCCATTGAGCAGGGACTATAAATTTGACCAGAATATCATCAGTATCATCCAGGAAAGGCTTAAGGCTTGTCAGCAGAAGGAAGGAGCAAGGACAAGCAGAACTGTGCCAAGGCACTGGAGCAGTTTACCAAGGTGGCTAAACCCTACCACGACCACTTTTATGACCTGGGAGCATATTATTTCTGCCAGAAAGTGCCTGACAAAGCAGAAGGAGGGGATGCTGGAAAGAGAATGACTGATGAGGAGACAGTTGCTGACTAAGACTCCAGTGACAAGAACTCTTGTTGCGCTGCTGAAATAAAGTGACAGGGTTCACCCTGAAAAAAAAAAGCAAATCAACAGATTAGATGATATTTAGATGGTGTTAGAAATATTTAATTAGAACTCCAAACTGTATGCTCAGAATTCAAAATATAGTATGAATCTATATACAACAATATATACATGCATATATACACATGCACCTTTACTCTAGCAAGATGCTCTTAAGAAAAAGAATCCATCTGTAATTACAAATTAAGTAGACTATGACAGTTTGTTTTCCTTCCTTTCTTTCCTTCATCATTATCCAACTTCCTCACCTTCTCTGTCTTCTGACTTCTTTTTCTCATCCTAGTCTTTACTTAATAAACTATATTCCCAAGCTTTTTTTTCTTCTTTTTAAATATATTTAGGATCTTGTTTATTTTTAAAATTGTCCCAGACATGTGTACTTTGTTTCAAAAACTACATTGTCAACAGTCTATTGTGTAATCTGAAAGCTAAGTGATAGTTACATAATTGTAATACATCAGCATGTAATGATGGCTGGTCATAGGTTTTTAAGTTGTGGATTACATAACAAATTGGTTTTCAGTGGTTGAATTGGATAGATGTTAGGGTAGATTAATTATAGTAACATATAGTCCCACATTAACTCCTATAGCAAATAGTTCCATAAGAGGATAATAGTTTAAAAAAGTTTTATTCTAACTGTTTTGAGCAATCTAAAGCCACATCAAATAAGGAGAAATTGGGATGGGTGGTGAGTGGTGAATCTCTGCCTGCAATGCTGGTCATCTTTCATGTATTCCTTTCTAGTTAGAAGAGTGGAAATGAGCATGTCACAAGTTCAAGCACTACTTGCTTGGGTACTGTTCGCTAATCACATGACCACACCTACACACAAAGAGAACTATGATATGTAGAAACGTTAAACAGATATTGGTTTTCTCAGGCAATGACTGACATATTTGGCATCAGAAATAACTTCTTAGATTCCACAGGTTAAGCCATAGTACTTACCAATCATAAACTGAAGTTTAAGTGTGACTTGTTTATAAAAGTTTGTACATGATTATTATATATACATATATATTCAGACATATATAATAGTGGTCTTAAAATTTAAGTATTTATACACTAAGGTCAATAGCACTTGGATATTCATGAATATTTATTACTCAGAATGCAAATATTTTCCATGAGGTATAAACAATGTGATAAATCTGTGTGTGTAGGATACAACACATTTACATTAGGAATGACTCTAAAGAAGACATTTAAAGCTTCTTAGGCAACCATCACCCCCTAATGCATCTGAGTTCCAGACCAATTAGTTTATATCTTTGGACCATTTATTGTTAACAAGTCATTGAGGAGCATCAAGTGATACCATTTATCTCTATATGTCTGTATCATTACTAGGACCAAAACTGAATAATTGACTAGGAATGAATATGCAATAAACTGAAAATGGTCTAAAGTAGTCCCCCATATCATACCATGGCTTAATTAAACATATAAACCTGTCTCTGGATGACAAGTCTGTGATATCTTATGCTGGTCATAGAATCTGAGACTTTAACTAAAAACATGCTATCCCCATATACTTTGAATAATGGTGGAATTGGGGCTGTTGCTGGAAGAAAGCAAATTCTTTTGTTCTTTCTTTTGTTTGGCAGAATAAGAAAGGTATCAATCCAAGTTTCTCTCTTATAATTCTCCAGGGAGTGCCTGTAGCCATCTGACAAGCTGCACTTACTAAATGCTTTTAGGTTGTACCTATAACAAGAAGCATTTATCCCAAGTGCATCTTTTGAATTTATTAAAATGAACTTGGATCACAAGAAACACATTAGAGTGTTGTATCTAGCTTCCAGTTCAGTGCTCTGTAGGATTACTTCAGTGACTCAATTAATTTTACATGAAAAATTTATACAATCTTAAAATAAAACTACACATATTTTGATCAGCTTAGAAGTTATTTTAACATCGAACCTGCTTCCACAAAGTGATATTATATGTGTGTAGTATTAATACCATCGAAATGAGTAGATTTACTACAAGCAGTAATAATGATATTTCCATCCCTCCATGATACAAAAACAGAAAATAGACACAGGGACCACTAGCTAATTGGAACAAGATATTAGCTTTGCTAACAGCTGATCAGGTGCTCAATAGTCCCCCTAAGTACAGGATTCCTGGTAAAGTACATCAGAAAACATAGATTACAACGCAAGTCTACTGAAAACATTTTATTTTCATCTCAATATAAAGCCTGCAGGGAAAGCTGGGTCAGCAAAACATACACCAAGTATACAAAGCTAGCCTGCCTCACACATGGTTACTCGAGAGTGAGAAAGAAAGAGAGAGAAGCAGCTTAGGTATCCTTGAGGGCACTTATCTCAAAGGAGCAGAGGACAGACAAGGAAGGAAACTTCCCTCTACATAAGCAAGTGCCAAGATTCTTGTCCAGTATAAGCACCAGCACCCACTGTTGACAGAATGGTCTCTTGTCCCTTAGTTTATCACAAGCAAAATTTGCTCCAAACCACCCAGAAGGGAATGTGACAGGAGGCAAATACTGGAGCGCAGTATGGGAGGTACTAGATTGATTGCATCTTACTGCGCATGTGTTTAGGTATCACGGTAGTGTACTTAGACTTAAAATAACTTCATTTTTACCTTGAACTGTTAATAAAGGGGAAACAAAAAATTCCAGTTTGGTGTGAGAAAAATTTGATGGAAGACCATGGGACAGGTCAGTTCCTGGAGCTTTCAAAGGGTTATTTATAAGATACCAGGATTGGAAATGGTGTCCTGAAGGGTAACATATGTCTTGGCATGATATTTTGGTTTCATCGGAAGTTGGTAGTGGTGCTCTCTATGTCCTGCCTACCAATCAGTCTCTGGTGTCTTCATATTCATACTTGCCTTCTTTTCTCCCAGTTGTTAATAGAGATTTGAGATGAAACCAAAGGTCCCTATCAACAGATGAGCAGGAACCAATTAGCAGAACAGAAAGTCCCAAATTCTGCCACAAGGGATATCTATTCTCTGAGGAGAACTTTATCATTCTGCTTATTCAATAAATTCTTATTAATAGGCACATAGCAATCCTTTGGGGTCTACAGGTGGCAGTTTGTAAGACAGCATGATAAAACATAAAGGCTGACAGTTTAGTGGTTCCCTTGGTATAACGCTGAGAAGAAATTCAGAAGTGAGCACAGGAAATCTTCAGCTGTTCAGCCTGATGGAGGTATACAGCAAGTATCAACAATACATTCATATTTACTTTTAAGTTTACCTCTGAATTTTCACATACACACGCATACTCACACCCACGAGCATCAGAAAGAGTGGCCAGGCACAACTCACAGAGTTAATGGCTCTTGCCACCAAGCCTAACAGCGTGAGTTGAGTATAATCCTAAATACTCATAGGGTAGAATGAGACAACCAGCTTCTAAAAGTTTGCCTTGCACACACATACATGAACAAATAATAAAGATGTAATAACAGTTTTTAATATCAGAAAATTTCACTGAAGTTTTAGAAATGCTATGTATATGTTATATATTTGTATATGTATGTGTATGTGTATATGTATTACAGTTGGGTTTGTTTTTTTTTTTGGCTCAAACTCACTGAGTTTTCAACATTGGCCCTAGAATTCATGACATGTCTTAGCTTATTTATATACATCATGTCACTTCATATGTTCCAATTAACAATGAGAACAATGTGGCTTATCAACATGGTTCTTACTGGGCAGAAGGCATGATGCATGTAGCATGTTATTCAGCATGTGTGATGGTGTTATCCACAGATAGACTTCTATTCAGCACAAGAACCTTTGATGCTGATCTCCTCCCCATCTCCCTTTACTGTATTAGGAATACATGAATGGTATATGTATGAATCTGATACTGTCCAAAGAAAGAGCACAGCAGTACATTCATACCAGAGGGAGCCTGTACTGTGAGTAGGACAAGAGTTAAAAATGGAACAAAAGTGGAAGGTAATGAAGAGAGATAGGAGAGGATTGCTATACCCCAATGGTCCCTCAAAGAAACTCTCAAAAGTTTTGTCCAAAGAAATAGTTAGTGTTCATTCAATGACTGGAGTGACAATGAGGATGATGATGAAGATGGCAGTAAAGACAGCGAGACTAGTGATGGAGAGAGTTTGTGTTCTATGCTGTCAGACCTCAATGTGCATCTTACTTGCTGCTTACAACACTCCCGTGATGGAGAAATATAAGTTCCATGCTGCAGTAAATCTCAAATTTATAGAGTAACATGGGGTTAGGCTAAAACTTGACCCAGTTTTCTCTGACTTAAAAAAAAATCATTGTAATGCACATGTTCCATAAATTAATGAATGGTGAGTAGATTCTATATGAACTAAAATCACTTCCATTTCACCAGGTTATTGAGCTTTTTTTTTTTTTTTTTGGCCTGGTTCATCCCATTTATCAGTTCTCTGAGGATTTGGGAAGACAAAATGAAAAGACAGCCCCTCCTTCCATTGGTAAAGTGAGCACCAGACACTCTCTCCAGTCATGTCACTCACGTTCAGGCTCTGCAGCATTACCTACAGATGATAGTGTGGGCTCAGATCCAAGCAAACATGGGACTCAACACAGAACAAGCAAATACTGCAAGGTTTAGTGCCAAACCTGAGAGACGATAGAATGGGAGCCACTGAAGCTTCCTTCCAAAGAAGGAAAAGCTAAGGGATCAAAATAGTTCAAACATCATTTGAACCGTCATTTCTAGACTATAATTTCTGCAAACCAATGGATTCACTCCTTGATTGTATCTGCCTGCAAAGTCTATTGCACTGGCAACCAGGGGACTCATAAATAGTGAAGTATGCTTGCTTAGACGCATAGTAATAATATCTCAAAATTAGCACACATATTATGCATGTATATGTCATAACACACCACATGTTTTATGTCTTATATATTGAGTATATATAGCATAACAAAACAGGTTGTAGTTTTTCCAAAAGAAGTAACACCTCCTTGAAGCAATGTTAGTCCTCAATGAGTATCCCTCAGTCTTCTCTTTATAGATAACTTTGATGTGAATAAATAATAGATAGTATACAAGAGTAATATATAAATAATGTTTTCTGATTTTTATTTTTGTTAATATGTCATTATTTTCCAAAAAAATAATATTTAAGTGTTATCATAGCATCTTGAATTATGAGCATGCAATATGAAGAATTAATTCAAAATGACATGTGAAATGTATTCTGTGTCTGTGTGGTGATGTCCACCTATGATCTGTTGTGCACACCTTTTCTACAACCTTAGCTCTGAATGTACAGCATGTGTACCTTAAACAAGGCTAGCTGTTATTCCAGGCAGCACCAAGCAGCACCTTCTGAAACACCTCAGTTCAGAGATGAGACTATTGTATGACATGAGCTACACACAGTGTTTCTACTGTGCATGCAAATGTTTCTGCTCTTATAGAGATGTGATGGTTTAATTATGGAAAACAGGCTTTTAATATTTCCCTGCCTTCATTCCTCAGCATGTATCAAATTAACATATCTTTGGCTTGTATTATGTTAGGATGTTTGATTTTAAAAATTGCTATTTGAGCCACTGATTTGACATTCATGAGACAATTGCTAAATTTGTTTTGGTGTTGGATTAGAACAGAATTTTTACTGTTTTCTGAAATGGCCCAAAGCACACAAATAGTATTTTATATTTCACCTTCATGTAGGGTAGGTTCTAAGTACTCATGTTTAGAAAGTTAAATATCAGTCAACTCTGAAAAAATCTGAATATGCTGTATTCATACAGTATCAAATAGTCAGCCCAGGCTTATAAGCACACCACTTTTATTACTATAAAATTTTCTTTTTGTCTTCAATGAATATAAAAATGTTAATCATTATACAGAATGGTTTTATAATAAAAAATTTTTTGTTTGGTTTTTCAAGACAGGGTTTCTCTTTATAGTCCGGGGTGTCCTGGAACTTTCTCTGTAGACCAAGGTGGCCTTGAACTCAGAAATCTGCCTGCCTCTGACTCCCAAGTGCTGGGATTAAAGGTGTGTGCCACCACCGCCCGGCTCTAAAATTCTTTATTATTAATTATCAGTAAAATTAAAATTATATACCTATTTTCTTTATTTACATACCCAGGGTTGTAAAAATTTTCTTGGGTCATGATTTGAAAAAGTTTAGGAAGCCCTACTTAAATATTTTCGAAACTATATTGCTTGAATAAACCATACTTTATTTAATGATCTTTAGGAATGCAGCTGACTGTGAACTATTAAACACAGGATTTATGAGCATCCTAAACATGTCCATCATGCAGATGACTGAGATTATATAACGTAAAACCAAAACTATACAGTTATGATCAGCACAACTTTAAAACTATAAATTATATCAAGATTTTATTGAATATTAATTATACTTCTGTTACTTCCCAAAATATCCATGTCCTCAGGTATATTCTTCATAACTATCTTACTTAAAATACTGTCCAAAATTTATTATTTTCATTTATAAAATAACATTTATGTAATTTTTACCTTAATTACTTATTGTGTGTGTTTGCCATATGCAGTTCATGTTTTACTGAGCATTTGAGTATTTTGCCCATTTTTCTCTGTTGCTGATTTATGACTTTTCATGACATATTGTAGAACCCTGTCCTTTTTTAGTTTATTTACTACACTTAGTTTCTCCCTGTGGGGGTTTATGTCCCCTTCTTCTATGATACCATCGGATTATCAGAATCTAAAAATATTTAATCATCCTTGTATGTATTAAATCTTTTATTTTATTTCATTTTACTCATTCTTTGAGAAATTTACACAATCTTTTGATTGTATTGACATGTCCCCCAACCTCTGTAAGATCTAGTCTCTCTTTCCTTTACACCCAACTTTGTGTTCTTTTTCCCCTCCTACCTATAATGTCCAATTTGTACTGAGCACATGTTCTTGGATATGTGGCCTTCAACTGAAGTGTGGTCAATTTACCAGGGGAA
Source organism: Grammomys surdaster (assembly GCF_004785775.1). Classification (NCBI taxonomy): domain Eukaryota; kingdom Metazoa; phylum Chordata; class Mammalia; order Rodentia; family Muridae; genus Grammomys; species Grammomys surdaster. The sequence goes on from NW_021604608.1 coordinate 6,243,603, forward strand.
ATATTCTTTAGAAAACTGACTCTCCCTCTCCCAGATGCTATGAAATGCCAATAGCCTTACCTAGGGGTTGGACTTCCCACCTTTCCTCTCTATGCTGAGATTTAGTTTACCTTACACTTGAACAGATCTTGTGCATGCAGTCATAATCACTGAGCGTTCCTAGGTGCTGGTTTTTCACTGTGTCTGGAAGACAATATGTTCTTTGTAATTAACCATTGCCTCTGGCTCATATACTCTTTCTGTCCCCACATTTTCATTAATCCCTGTAGCTTAACAAGAAGGGGTGTGAAATATGTGTCACTTTCATGGCTGAATAATCTGCTGTCTCTTAATCTTTGTACCTTGACCAGTTGTAGATCTCTGTGTTAATCTAATTCCAGTAGAAGTTTCTGAGATGAGGATTGAGAGTTCATTAATCTATATGTATGAGTAAGCTCCTAGGAGTTAGTTTAATGCTATATATACTTAGCCAAATAGTAGTAGTGGGCAGTCCCCTAGAGCTTAAGATTTATGACTACAGGGTCTTGGCTTTGACCAGACAAAGCTTTTGTTTTGTGCACAGGGACTTACATATATCCATTTTTTAAAAGTGGTTGCTTTTCCTGTGACACTCATTCCAATGTTACTCACGTGGGTAGTATTTTGCTAAGCTAGCCATTATTGTAGACCACAAGGTTCACAGGTGGATAAGACTGATGACTACTTTATCTTTTGGTAACCTGTATGGCATCTTCCAGTACCATGAAGGCTAGCCATAGGAATGAAGCTTCCAGCTCAGCTCAGGGCTAGAATAATTTATTCAGGTTTTATTATTCTATTGCTCAATTATTTGGATTATTTAGTAATAGGGTCTTACCATAAAGTTCTATAGGGTAATAACTACTAATGTTTAGGTATCTATGGGACCACACTGGCCAACATCTCTAAAAACAGCTCTCATTCCTGGGAGTAGGATTTCATTTATTTGTCCTTTGCATCTAGTAGGGGCATTGTTGCCCTCATATAGGGTAATTCTACTGTAATTCATTTTTATATGTGTGCTTACACATTTAAAAATTCTTCTCAGCATTAAATTCATGGATGTATAAATCTACACTTTATTAAAATATGCCAATGACTGACTTACAAAAATATTTCAAGAGTATGAGGAAAGTGAGATACAGATGAAGTTTTACATTATTTAGTGTAAATACGCCACTGCCATAGCAGTACTCATTTAAAAGTCCTCCTAATTTGAAATATTACTTCTACAATGAATCAAGTTTGAATTATTGTGTTGATTCATTGAATAGACTGGTCTGCTCTGTTGGTTTCCATGTCTAAACTTATGCCTACACTACTGTCTTAGCTTATACGTGTATATAAAATATTTCTGTGTGTGTGTGTGTGTGCGTGTGTTACACTCAGATTAGTTTTTAAGTAATTTCTAATTGTTTCTTGTTTTTAATCCATATGATTTTTATAACCTGCTCATCTAATTCTTTAAAAAGAATCTGTTGGAATTCCTATTGAGTTTATATATTAATTTAGAATAGGTGAGATTTTGGAACATTGAGACATTGTACTTATTAACAGAGCATTTCTCTCAAACTTTATTTTTTACATTTCATTTTATGCACAATAGTAAGGTTTAAAGGTTACAAAATTCTTCAACTTTGTAGCATGCATTTTAAATCTTGTTTAAAATTATGTATATATGTTGGATATAAAGAAAATATAAATGAGTTTTATGTAGCAGAAATACTAAGACATTGTATTGATTTTAAGAAACTCTACATTAATTTTAGTTTCCTACATGGAAACTGGCTGACTATTAGCTTTCAGATTATCTATTGTTATTTTTTAATTTTTTCCCTTAGCCTATTATAGATGAAAAGAGAGCGTGAAAACAATGTAAAGAACAGTTTAGACATTCTAAAATATTTTTAACTTTTAGGAAAATAAATTTAAGGGCATCATTTTGTGAGAGATGCTGGATCATTCAAAGACTGTCCTTTACTTCTTTGGAGGTTTAGGAGTATTTATCATGAATGAGCTTATTTTACTTTAGTGTGCTTATATTGCTAAGTTTTTTATATTTTCCTTTGTGTCAACTTTCAACTTGTTTGTGTGTGTATATGTTTGTGCAGGCATGTATATGTGTATGCATATGTGTTCAAATTTATATTTTAATATGAGAGAAAGAATGTGAATTTTGCCTTTCAGAGTCTGACTTATTTTCTTTAAAATAATGGTCTCCAATTCTACCCACATACCTGAAAACATCTTAATTTCATTCTGATTTACAGCAGAATACAGTTCAATTCTGCATATGAAATTTTCTTTATTTATTCATATGCTGACGGATATCTAGTCTAGTTCAATATCTTAGTTATTTTGAATACTGCAATAATAAATATGAGTATGCAAACATCTCTGAAGTATGTGCACATTTCTTATTTAATTTGGTATATTAATCAACATTTAATTACTATTATAAAACCCTGGATACAAGATATTTACAAAAAAAATGTCGTTTGAGCTCCTGGTTCTGGATATTTAAAAGTTAAAAGTTAAGTGGCTTTACAGATTAGGCCACTACTGAGTACAGCACATCATGACGATAGTGTCAGGTGATTGTCCAGGGTCCCATCATTCCCTTCAACTACATGTATCAATAACCTAGATACCTCCCATGTGGCTTGAGCAAATTTACACTTAAAAGCATAAATGCTGCTATTCGCCAAAGGTAGCACTTGCTTTGTCAATGTATGTTTTGGATATTATTTAGCTGTATCCATGGACAGAATGTGCCTGTACTATTCCTTCTCCTGCTCCTCCTTCTCTGTCTCATTTTATTATAATACAAATTTGACCCCATACAGTTGGATGACTAATTTCTCAGTCCTATTTTTGTTTTGTATTTTAGAAACATTAGTGATGTTTTTAAAACATCACTGCCTTTGTTTCAATCAGCTGCTAGTAGGGCCTCTCAGAGGATAGCCATGCCAGGCTCCCATCTGTAACCACATAATACGATTGGTAGTAGTGTCAGGCCTTGGTGCCCCTTCATGAGATGAATCCCAAGTTGGGCCACTTTTCCTTTAGTTTTTTCTCCATTGTTGTCCCTGCAGTTCTTTAAGACAGGAACAATTCTGAGTCAGAAATTTTGACTGTGTGTTAGTAACCTTGTTCCTCCACTTGAGGCCATCTATCTACTGGAGGTGGACCCTTGGAATTCCTTATCTCCAATGTTGGGCATTTTGGCTAAGGTCACCCCCAATGAGTCTTGAGAGTAGATCATCTTCTGAGTCTCCTGTACTTTCTAGAGGGTACTCCAACCCACCCATCTACCACAAGGCTGTTTAATTCCATTCATTCTCTTGATCCTCTGGATTTCTCTCCTACACTCACCTCTGATTCTGTTCCCTTTTCCTCTCCCCTCTCCTCTCCCACCCAGGTCCCTTCCATCATTTGCATTTAGTGATTATTTCCTTCCCCCATTAAGTGGGACTGATTAAAGTTGGGAACCTCTATGGTTGAATTAGGGGAAGGAGAAACTGAATAGAAAGCAACCTCATCTTAAGACCAGCAGACTCAACTAATCTAGTCCCCAGGGAGATCCCAAGGGCAGGTCTGACACCCCTGGTACAGCAATAGGTCTGCCTGGTCTGGCCACAGTGGGAGAAGATGCAATTAAGCTTTGAGAGACTTGAGGCCTCGGGGAAGGGAGAGACCTGGTGGTGGGGAGAGAGCCCTCTTTTGAGGCAAGAGGGAGGAGGAATGGAATGACGAACTGTGGGAGCGGGGATTGAGGGGGACAATGACTGGAATGTAAATGAAAAAATATCAAAAATTAGTGATAGCAGAATGCTTCATTTCTACATTATTTTCTTGAACTTTCTAATACATTTTTGGGAACTTGTATGATATTCCCTTAGAAGATTTTAAACAATTAGCTTTAATGATGGAAACAGACTATTAATTCTCCCTATTTCCCCCATATAGTTTTTTTGAGTTTGCCCTTGTTAAGAAATGATCAGCCGAACATAAAACTTCATATTTATTGGCATATGGGAATTCATCATGTACTTTTAAATATGAATTTTATCTTTGTCTACTCTCTTGTTTTAAATTCCAGCAGTACTGTGCTCATATTTTTATTTCCTTTCTTTTCTAATAAATCCTCATGCAACCTTGCTTTCTTTATCCCTTTTTTCAGAAAATGCAAATCGATTCTGTCAGTCCCCATAATAGTTGCTCATATTTATTCATTCACGTAATCTTTGCTGAGTTTATTCTGTGGCTCTTTATCTAATTTCTAGTAAACACTCAGCTTTTTTCCCCTCCTGTGTAAGATGAATATTTCAGGTAACAACGTTCTTATGGGAAAACACTTTAATTGTAATCTTCATTTGTTGATGGGTAATATTTATTTGCCACTTAGTCATTTATAAAGTTTTATTTCCATATTGAGATTTTTATTTTGCCTTTGGAAATATATAGCAACAATGTATAATTTTTTGAAAGGTTAAAGGTAGACTCACATATTACATATGTCTTAATTACCCATAAGACATGCCTTTTTTATAGTTATGATGAAAATGTGTTGAGCCCATAGTTACTAGCCTTGCAGACAAATGTGTGATACAACTTGGCTTTTCCATTGTTAGATTCAGGTTCTATAACAGTACATACAACAAGCTGAATGAGTACTGAGTTTTTTGCACATGATTTAACAATTATTGAGTGTTGTGTGTTAATCTGCCATAATGTGGTACTGCTTTCTTAATTGGCCCTTTAAGTACTGTAAACGTTTATTTGCATTATAACATTATAAGTTTTTTCTATAACTCTGAAATTGTCATGTACTTCCATTAGGTTTCAAGTTTTGCTCTTAGGGAGGCATACTCTTTATTTCTAGCAGTATCCTCTCTCTTTATGTCTGCTTTTCTTTATAACAGTATAAACTATATAGTATTTTAGTTGGTAAGTGCCTGGAAACTTTTCAGTAATTTTGCACTTAAGCTTTCTGTTTTAATTTGATTTAAGGCAATCTTTTATAGGCAGCCTATAACTGGATAGTGTTTTATTTTTGTAGCATGACAGCTTTTAATTACCAAGACTAGTCTATGTAAAGAGATTATTAACACATCGGAGTGTTTCTTGCCTCTTGCTTTGTGTGTTTTTTCTATGCTACTTTTGTTTGTCTTCCTAGTTTCAAAACTAGGTTTCTTTCTCCGTTTTTCCTTCTAAATATTTGCTGCTTAGCTAATATGTTACAAATATACTAGTGACTTCAGACAATATTAACATACGTAAAACATTAACCTCTAATGTAAAAATCTGAGACAAATTTTAATTAAAATTACCTTTAGACTCACCTTTGTATAAAAGTTGAGTTCCTTAATCTACCCCAACCTATTATATACTGTTACCACTCTCTACTGTCATTGCCTGTATCTTAGATTTATTCGTTTCATTACTGTTTCCTTCATAAAACCCTTTGGAATCATTTTCATTTTCATAACTGGTGCTTAGAAAGTCTTTTTACAATTTCCTGTTCAGTATAGTTCTCACTTTTGTTTCGTTGTTATTTTCCTTGAATTTTGACAAACTACCTAGGCTTGCATTTCTGAGTCAATAACTGTGTTTTCTGACCATATGAATTTTATGTTACTGAATTGTGTAGAATCTAGATTCTCTCTTTGTTCCTGAAATTCAATGCAATTTTCAGTCAGCTGTTTGCAGTTGGTAGTTTTATTATGTTTTGTTTTGAGCCATAGTCAGTCAGATATTATCTCAGAGTGGGAAGATTCACAAGAAAACTAGGTTTAGATGTTCAAATTTCTTCCCAATTTGGATTCATTGAATTTCCTCTTTGTTATCTCAGTAAAAACTATGTAAGCCATTATTACATCAAATATTTGTACTTTGTCCCATGCTAGTCCTCTTGTCAAGAAGTCTGGTAACCTCCAAGCTACACATTTTCCTCCAATTTCTGCATATCTCAACCTTTACTCACATTACCATATTGTAGTGTTACCATTATATTAAAGCCATATGTTAATAAATGTTTTAGTGAGTTCAAGGCTATTCTCTGATTAATAATTCCACTAGTTTGTAAACTTAAAGTCTAATTGAATTCATGAGAAACTTATTTGGGCCTTATAAAGATAGTTCATTTTTTTTAGTAGTTTTGTGTTCTTTTCATAGATTAAAATTCTTTTTATGTGTGAATGTGTGCTTGTTCACAACTTCCCACGAATATCAGTGTGTCAGATATCCCTAGAGCTGAAGTTACAAATAACTGAATCCTACCTTACATAGCATGTGGAAACTGAACTTGGGTCATCTGCACAAGAAGTAAATGTTTTTTACCAGCCAAGCTCTCTCTAAAACTTGTGTAAAATGTTTTGTGTTCTTCAGTTTCTTTTTATACACCATAAATCTTATCTAATCATATTTCTTAGGTCTTCATTTTTTTGAATTCTGTGATATTTAGAAATGCTTCTATAGAAATAATTTGATTTTGGTTTAGTATATCTTCTGGGGAAACCATCAAACCAAATCACTAAGGTTGATTTTTCTGCAAATTAATATTTTAGTGATGTTCTTATTATTTTTAATGGAAATGTCTATTGAGGACTGTTTTCATTTCTGTAATAATTAAAGTGGGCATATACTACTTGTTACCCATGTCCTACTTCATCTGTCTTAGTGTGTAGGTTTCGTCCTTTCTGAGTTCATATAGGGATTCTATGCCTGTCCCATTTTAAATATAATCAGGCATATTATTTTTTTCCTTCTGCTCATGATAGCTGCTTCTTCACACTCCAGGGCAGGCCTGTTTCCATGCTCTCCAGTATTCAGAATTTGCTTCAATATGTATTGTGAATATTTTTTCAAATTTTAAGCAATTTTTGTTTGTTTATGTTATGTTAACTATTTGCTACAATAAGGTTTATAACTTTATTTTAAGCATCTTTATGCATCCTTTAGATGAAGTCTTTTTAAATTCCCAGAGTTTTGTGTTGTTGAATGTGGGAGCTATTATCGGGTCTATTTCTGTGATATATTTTCTGCTATCATACTTTATTAAAAATTATGAAAAAATATTGAGCTTGAAATATAATTGATTCTGGCTTTATAGGTTTAAATAATTTACCCTTTACTTCTTCCAAGTATTATTTTTGTACCAATAGAGAAAAATCTGAAAAGCTGCAAATATAAGAGAACAAATTTATAGGACAATCTTTCAAATTCCTATGAATTGTAATATAAAGTAATGGAAATGCCCTGCCCATTTTCATTTGAGAATGCTATAGGTTTATTGTAGATCTGGACCCTTTCACTCTAGACCTAAATGGAAGATGTGGGAATACTGGTCAACTTTGTCATATGCTTTAGAAAGGAATCTGATCCATGTTTGGGAATCTAAGCCCTAAAAACACATTGTTTGTGAAAGGGGACTCTTTTTCTCTTCAGAGAAGCAAATGGATACTTACTTTCTCCATCTGCAATAGCATTCCATCCCAATGAAATGGCAACATGGTTATCAAGATTAACCTGCATTTTATGCCTCTCAAATCAATATAAAAATATGAGGGTAAAAATTCAGCTGCTTCTGTGGAATGAGAATAAAGCATGTTTTACAGTAATGCCAATAAGAAGAGCAAAAGAAAAAATGCTGAGAGATTTTATTTAGGAGCTCTGTCCGAAATGGGGTGTGCATAAGATGCCAAGTATCAAGATGTGTTGCAATTATGATACAATCGTGTTGGTATAAGAGTTAAGTGGGATCTTTTACTTCCAAAGAAACTGTCTCTTTCATGCATGCTCTACACTCAAGGGCATAGCTAAAATAAAACTACTATCATCTGAGAGACGAAACTTTAGCATGGATTTTAGCATGGACTAAATAAGCATCAGATTCTAAGAGAGGGATAGCTAAAGTATCAAGTTTATGGTAACTTCCCTCCAGGAATGGATAATAGTGTCCAAGCAGTAACTTTAGTCTTCTTTCAGTGTGTTGTGTGGATATTGTGTTATTCGTTCTTTGGGTGCATGTGCATTGGTGAGTGTTGCTTACGGAGTGCTGGATCTGATTGTACAGCCTAACATAGCCCACCTTCTTTCACTCTCACTTTGGTTTTCTTTTTATCTCTTTCTCAGTTCATACAAAGGGTTAGGAAATTGATCATAGTAACAGTCAATTCAGAAAAATCTAAATCCAAATGATTTATTTCTCTAAGGGAAAATAACTACATCCACTATAGCAGTTTTTAAAACCATATTTTCTCAAGTACCACAATAAGAGGAAAAACAAATGAATAGGTTTTAGATAAAAAAAAACTGCACTTACATTATTAATGAAAAAGGTACTGAATATAGATGACTGAGCTAAGAAAGGTCTTAGGTGACACCCTCTGAGTTCATTTTCCCCCTTCTTTTATTGTTTCTGTGTCTGGAGTTTAAATGGAAGCATTTTTGTCATTCTAAACATGACCTTTATTTTATTCTCCAAATATGGTCAGATTCCCTGTGTTAAACTGCCTGACTGTCTCTTTCTGAGAAGATAATCATTGACCATATTCTGAGTGCCTCCATTTAGCCTTTGCAAGATATTTTACATTTCCCTTTCTCAGAGTCCTTTCACTTTTTGCATCATCCATTCTTGTTTGTGTTGACTTAAAATTAAAATGATAAAACAGACTGAATATCATTTGTAATCTTCAGACATCCCGAGTACCATTTCTCCCGAAAGATTATAACCTCACAGATATTTTATGGTGATTTCTGTTATCTAGACCTGCATTCTCATTCTCCTGCTCATGGATGGTCTGTGAAATTCTGCTAGGAGTGAAACTCCATGGAAGCTGGACCATTCTGTATCTTCTTTTTCATTTTAAGAAATATTGTCCCAATAGTAGACCCAATCATAGGGCTTGTGATTAAAGATTATAGCTGAATGAATAAATGTGTGAGCATGCATGGGGGAAGGTCATGAATTCATTTGAAATAACTCCTTGAACTTCAAGACACCACATAGTACTGCCAAAAGGTATAGTCAAAGAAAGATATCAAACATCCTTGTGGGTGACTAAAACTGTCCTATTTGGGAATTAGTAGATACATATTTCTTTTAAATGTTGACATAACTTTTGATCTTCTAAAAAGCACATAAATAGTTTATGGTAATTGAAAATGACTGCATTCCCTCCAATGGTCTTAGACACAGTGGCTATTGCATATGGAAATGATAAAAAATGATCAGTAGAAAGCAAAGTGTCTTGTTAGTCCAGTTTGAATGACAGTCCTTCAGACTAAGTCTCCAAGAATAAAAGAAGAAAACAAACTGAAGAGCCAAGAATAATGAAGCATACAGACACAAATGAAACACTTAATCCAAATTTATTCATTCTTGTCATTACAAGTTCAGAGCTATATATGTTTTGATGCTTCAAATATAATAGTAATAGTAGTCATATTAATCATTATGGTAAAGTGTTACTATATAAATTAAATTTATATTTCTTTTATATATTGCAGTAAAGGTACTAGACTAAGGATGTTTACACTTTTGGACTTCAAAAATTCTGTTGATTTCATTCTCTTCCCTATATGGTATAGCATTTAAAGACAAGAGGAAAATGTAGAATTCAAGACATTCATGGAAATTCAATATCTATAAGTTTTAGATTTGTCTAAATGTTAATACAATGACTGTGGATATTTACACAACAGTTAAGTTTTTTTTTAAATTATGTTATGAAAAGATAATAATGAAATAAAAATTTCAAAATGAATTCAACAAACATGCATGCATTGAGAAAGACAAGAGATACAACATTACACTAGCAAGGAATGTTCAATAAACTCTATGTAAAAGTAGGAAAATTCCAGAAACAATTTGTGGCGATAATTGGTAGAAAGATATTAAAGTTCTAATATTTTATTAAGAATTTCATACGTGCATTTCATAAAGTTCCATCAACCACATTCCTACTCTATTCTGTTTTCACCTAAACCTCCCCTACCCAGTTTCTTTCCCATCATTACATTATTTGTGCAATCTATCTATCTATCTATCTATCTATCTATCTATCTACCTATCTATTTATCTAACTATTGCTGATTCCCTAACTTGGCTATTGTGAATAGTGTTGCAGTCACCTGAATATTTGGCTTTCTATTTTATCCTGACTTTTACTTTGATCACTCTGGGTATATGCCCATGATTAATATTGCAGAAAGGTAGTGCTATTTTTAGCTTTTCTGGAACCTCCATACTGATATTTGACATTCCTGAGCTTATTTACATCCCATCCACATCAGTATCTGCCATTCTTAGATGTGGAACTCTCTAATGGGTTTTGCTGCATTTTTAATAAAATGCCATCTCTTCTGTTACAAGTCATCTTCTTGGCTCATGAGTAATTTCATAACTGCCACCTCTACTCTAGAATTCCCTGACACTATATGTTCTAAGTCAATTGAGATTTTTGTTCTGTGTGATGCTTCTTAACTTGATTGCATCTGGAATCATCTAAGAGACACGTACCTCTCAGTAGATCTGTAAAATCATGTTTAGGAAAGATTTGCTACCACCATCCTCCACTGTGATCAGAGCCCAATATTTTGTCCTCTTAATGTGAACTGAGAAATGAGGGCTGTCTATGAGTCCTCTCAGTCTTCACACCAGAACACGTCTTCTACTAATATGTCCAGCTTTATGAACTGAGAAGCTACCAAATTGTTAGATTTTCTTATATACAGCCAGACATGTTTGGGCTATTCCACAATGTCTGAGCCAAGCTAATGAATACCTTTTGGAATATATATTTATTCCAGTAACACCGCTCCTTTAGGGAACCCTAATACAGTTCCCCAAAGTGATCTTCACATTGGTTTTCTGTACCTAAAATCGTCATTCTCTTGGGCCATTTTGATTTGGCTTCCTCTGTTTGTTTCCATCTAATGAAAAACATCACTCTTTAAAAGTTTTTCTACTGTCATTATCTGAAGTGGTCAGCTATTGTGTTTCTTCCATTTAGCTATTTTTGTTTATAAAAGTCATAGAGAGCTGGTCACAAGAACATCATTTTTATCACAATACCCTGTTAAAGTATACTTCTACTTCTTGTCTTCAGCACTACACATTAGACCATGTCTCAGGAATGCAGGGGTTCACATACAGTTGGCAGTTAAAGACAAATGTTGAAGATAAATATGGTTTTAGGCCTTTTAAAAGAAGTAATATGCTATACACTTCAATATTTTATTACATATATATATATATATATATATGTATATATATATATATATATATGTGTGTGTGTGTGTGTGTGTGTGTGTGTGTGTGTGTGTGTGTGTGTGTCCTATCAGCATGGAAAACAGTTGGTAGTCATATATCAGACATAATATTAGAAAAATCATATACATAAATATTATAAAGCTTATCTGTATGCCCTATAGGGTGTCTGATCCCAACTTCTTGATGAATTAAAGCCTGACCATGTCAAAGAACATTTATATTTTTCAGTTTGCATTGGAGACAAGAGTAGAGATTGACAATGATCTTAGCCTGGAGATACAGCAGTCTCCTATGTGCTCTCCTTATACCCTCCACCCACCACTGTCAACAGTATTTTTATTAAACCCTGCTCAAATTAGTTCAAATGTGCCATTTGTTTCTTTCTGGGACACTGACTAATGCACATGTATTTCCTCTGAGCATTTTCAAGTGCCAAGAGGACACAATTCATTTTGTTTCTACCACAGTTATTAGTTGAGTGTCTACATGTGTTGGCTACTGTGATAGACCATGGGGATAACATGGTGAGAAAAATGGAAGAAAACATTGACATTGTGACGATTGCATACTAGTTGGTTGACTGTGAAAAAATAAGCAAAATTATGCAATAAAACTGTTAGGCACTATACATAAAGCAAAGAGAAGGTCTATAATTGACATGGAGATCATAACAGGCTTCATTAAGAAACTTACGTTAGAAACAAAAACATAGATGAAGAAGCCAAGATACTTCATGACAAAATTAAATTTACACAATATCTTTCCACAAATCTAGCCCTACAAAGGATAATAGATGGTAAACGCCAACAAAAGGAGGGAAACTACACCATAGAAAAAGCAGGAAAGTAATATTCTTTCAACAAACCTTAAAGAAAATAGCCACACAAGCATAATTTCACCTCTAACAACAAAAATAACAGGAAGCAACAATCACTATTCCTTAATATCTCTTAACATCAATAGACTCAATTCCCCAATAAAAAGACACAGATTAACAGACTGGATACATAAACAGGACCCAGCATTTTGCTGCATACAAGAAATGAACCTCAGTGTCAAAGGCAGACACTACCTCAAAGTAAAGGGCTGGAAAATAATTTTCCAAGCAAATTAACCCAAGAAACAAGCTGAGGTGGCCATTCTAATATTGAATAAAATCGACTTTGCACCAAAAGTTATCAAAAAAGATAAGGAAATAGAATCAAAAACATGAAAAATACAGGAAGTCACAAAAATGTGACTTTTTCTGATAAAAGGGTACACTAGTAATATAAAGTAGAAACATAGGTGGCCAAAGATATATTTTGACCATACGAGACCAAGATGATGGCAGAGTATGGGTTGACCCAAGGCAGGAAAGAAGTTCAATCATCTGGGTATGAAGGGCTACTCTAAAAAATAAGACGTTTTATTTGGAGTAAAACCAAATAAGATATTTGAGAATTGGAGCCTATGTCACAATATGATTTAAGTCTTAAATTTGCCTTGTATTTAGTTTATAGCCTATGTGTTGTTTACATGTAATTGTGTGCATCATATGAATGCCAAGATTTAATTAGGGATGGCATACAGGATCACAGGTTCAGTCCATTATCATCAAGCATGGTAGTATCCAGTTAGGCATGGTACAGGAGGAGCTGAGAGTTCTACTTTTTCTGCTGAAGGCTGCTAGCAGAATACTGACTTCCAGGCAGCTAGGATGAGGGTTTTAAAGCCTACACCCACAATGACACAACTACTCCAACAAGGACACAACTTCTAATGGTGCCATTCCCTCTCCCTGGGCCAAGCATATACCAGCCATCACAAAAGTTCTATTTTCAAACAAAGTCAGCAAGATACCTGGTATCTATTATATGCTAACTATATCTTAGGCAAATAGTATGTAGTTGAGAGGAAAAGGTGAACAGAAACATATCTTCTCATCGTATAGAACATAAAATATACTGATGATATTTAACATTGAAAGAATGGTTAGATAATCTAGAATATGCTAACAGTAGATGAGTGCTAAGAAAAAGAGAAATAAAAATAGAAAAATGAAATAGAAAAGAATCTGTTAAGGAAAGAAGAGCTATACTCAAAGAACAAATGTTAAGTGAGTGGATCATATTGATGTATGTTTGGACAAAAACTTGAGAAAGAATGGAGACAAGTAAGTAAGATATTTGTAGAACAAGGTCTTAAACCAGAAAGAAGAGAAACTCAATGGGGACTGAGTAGTATTAGGGATGCAGAGAATCCAAACTGCTCAGAAGGCTGGAACAGAATCAATAGGGGCCAAATATTAGGAGAGCTGTTGAGAAAGATAGCATATCCAGAGTATATAGACCTTTAGAAGTCACTGAAAGAACCTAGGGTCATTCCCTGTGTAGTTAAAGCTGCTGTTGGGTTTTGTGCAAAGTCAAGTTTTAGCAGAATGATTGATGTTTCAGCATTGTGAATAGCTTCTAAATAGTAAGGATTGAAGCAGATAGGCCTGATATTAAGAATAGGATGCTCACTCCAGATTCAGTGTCCAATCAAAGACTGAGAATTGTGCATTATTTAGTGGGAAGATGGCTAGAAGAGTGTGCTGTCAGCACCAGACACACTAATATATAAGGGAATAGTATCACTGAATGCCTCTTCTTTTACTCCATGGGGAAACATTTCTCTTTATGGCACTGCTATGGGATTAATACATTTGGGAAAATCACATGGTGATGTTCAGGTTAGCCTGCCCCCTTCCCATTTCCCTCTCTATCTCTTCATGAAGAAAGACTTTACATGGAAAAAATAAATGTCTTCTAATTTGTTGTAAGTTTTAATGATTTCATATTTAGACTTTTCTTTGTATCTCTTCAGTATTTCTGTTTTTCTGCATCTGGAAGTTAATTGTTTTTTAATGATCCATTCTTATTTGCTGTACTCTATGTTTTTTTTTTCTAAAAGTAATTTAAATAGAATGAACTACCCTGATTTAACTCTGTACCTGATAGTCTTCATGTCAGTGTGTCAATCCTTTTGAAGCCTGTACTGTACAAGGATTGATATTATGGCTTTTTCAACCTAAAGATTTTTAAAATAAATGTAAAGTGAATTTCCCCCTGAAGATTATTATATAGAGACCACCTTCACACCCAACTCTTCTCAATTTTGAAGGTAAAATTGAATTTGACCTTTAACTAAAGATCAATTCCACTGGGTAACCAATTTGGACTGATTCCACCGGAGATCACCTAAGAGTATTCTGGCATTGTAAATGGCCATTAAAAGCCATCCGCGCTATAATTCTTTTAGAAACAGATAGTTATGTGAGAGTCATATGATGGTTATTGCTTTATGATTTAGATATTATTTAATGAATAGTTGGAAATATCTATCAAGTCTAACTTGACAAAAGAGGACAGAGAGGACCTCTATCTCAGCCAAGAGTACTTGGAAAAAAATGCTGTAATTTCTGAAACCATACCCTTCAAACTGACAATAAATAGCACATTATCCATTTGCTTTATATCTTCATTTAAAATTATCAAAACACTTTGCAGTGCTTTAATATGGTCTTATGCCTAATTAGAGGCACAGCAATAAATCATTAGGACATCCCACCACCCCAAGCAGAGGTCACTCAGGGGCAGAAATTTTAACTTGTTTTGTTCCTTAGATCATTTTCACAACAGCAAATTTAAACATGGAAAATATAGTTAGAGCTCATAGTGAAGTAAGTTACATCCTTTCAGGTCTTTGTGGGTTTTTATTGTTTGTTTGCTTGCTTGCTTGGGCTCAGCATATTTTTTTGAGTGTGTACAGTATTGTTGTGTTGGTAACTTACAATTAGACAATCAAATTGGTACCTCATCTAATGTTGTTCATAAAGTATCATAAAATTACTGTAGCTATGGCTATCTCGTGGCTAATAGAAGCAAATAACTTGTTATTAGATTGCTAAAAGTTGATTATGATATTAATGATTTAAGTAATTATAAGGTTGCTTGTAGTTTATAGTTTACATGGAATACAATGCAGTTTACCATGTACTTCAAATAGATTAACTTTCAAGTTCCTTTATTTAACCTGTATTTCTTGAACCTGAGCACTATTCAAGATGTTGTTGTTGTTTGTTATTGTTGTTGTTATTTAGGTTAAATAAGGGCAGATAGATGAATGCAAAACAGGAAGGGAGGAAATAAGGAAAGAAGAAATGTAAGAAGGAATGAAGGAAGGAAGGTAGGAAGGAAGGAAGACAAGGGAAGAGAAATCAGTACAATGTCAAAATAACAGGAGGAGATAAAACAAAAGAGACTAGAAAGAGACAGTTGGATGAGATATGATGCGTTCAGAGTATGATAGAAGAGAAAGTAGATGATTACATTGTCCTAAAACATAATACATATTGATCCCCCCAAAATGTTTGTACAAATCATGTTGTTTTTCTAATGAAAAAAGTGCAATGTTTTGTCTTAGAGCAACATTAAAGTCATACCTAAAGCTACAACTTAGAAGCAACAGTTTCTACATCTCCAGTCTAGATCAGGAGGTGTGGGAATGGAGAAGGAGGCAGCAACTTCCAAAAACTCTTACCTCATATCTGTCCCAATGTACTTTCAGGTATGCTTAAAGGATATGCTTTAGGACTGATTTTCTTTATTTCTATTTATATCTACTCCAAATATTAGTATCTAAATAAAAATTGTGGCTTTACTCCTCCGGAAACCTATGGGAAGGATATAGTCTTGATTTTTCTGGATTATGGCAATTCATTGGCTACCCTTGACCGTTTTTGCTGTACAATTGAAACATACTTTTTGCCATGTAAGATTTTCTCTATGTATCTCTGCATTCAAGTAGTTTATGTAACAGTCACATAGAATATCTCACCTACTCTAATGTGAACTCTGAAACAATTGCGTCTGTAGTGATCACACTTAAAATTAACTTCACATTCTGATGCACTAGTACTTATGACTTCAGCCTATATTTTGACCTACAGTAGTGATTTCTAAAATTGTAACAAAATCTTGAAGTGCTTAGCACTTGACCAGAATATAATGCCTATGGACTAGGAAGATATGCGGATAACTAATTGTTTAACATTTTACATTTCACTTGATGCATTATTTGTCTTGGAAAGGATGCTCAAATGTCTCATTCAATAAGATGATAATGGTTTCTATTCTGCAGAACTGTTTTGAAGATAAGAATAATGAAAACAATGCCACACTACACAGAAATTCAAATGCTTGTTCAACCATCATTGCCACTACTTTTAATATCTACAACATAGATACCACTTTAATTTATAAAAAGATACAACAATTTGTCTGTTCCTAAGCAGAAGATTAAACAAAATTACTGGAGATCTAGAAATTGCTTAACAGTAGAAAGCACTGAGTACACTTGTAGAAGACCCAGATTCAGTTCCCAGCACCCACATGATGAGTTAAAACTGTCAGTTACTCAGTTCCAGGGTATCTTCTTCTCACCTCTGTGGTAAATGGGCACATGAAATACATATACATATATCCTGTCAAAACACACATACACATAAATGAAAACAAATACATTTGTAAAACTTAAAAGAGCCAATGTGCTGTTCTATTATCAAGTTCAGAACTATAAATTAAGATGTGTCTCAATATACTTCCACAATAAATTGAATCAAACCTATTCAGGAGATGAAAACTTCATGAATCACTGGAAGAGAAAAAAAATTGTCAACCAGTTGACCTGAGAGATAATAGACACTGTAGTTGACAAAGAGAGGTCATTATTTCCCAAAGAATTGCTTGTATTGAAGTGAAAGCCATGGCCTGAAATTAAGAACATGGTGACCAACAAGGCTGGTACAGAGGACACATTATAAATTATATGCACTCATGGTCATCTGTCACAACAGCTAGCTTTTCGCTTATAGAATTCATCACAATTTAAAATTACACTCGTGTATATGTATCATTTTCTGTCTGTTAACCCACAGATTTAATGTCAACAAAATGGGGATTAAGTTTTGAGCCCTTAGCACAATTTCTGCCATACAAAAAAATGTACACAAGAGACATTAGATCTCTGTATAAGTGGATAGGTGTGTTTATGGGTAAATAATAATATTGGTACTCTCTGAACAGTCTCAGTTGAAATATTTTGCTTCGGAATATATAACACAACATGTTCTAACTTTACTGACACATACATAGCTTGGAGGTTGTTGTTAAATCGATTGAATACCGTTGATGTCATACTTAAAATTTTCTTGCAACAATATATATTGAGCACTGAGGATAGCCATAATCCTTTCTTTATTTTAGGTCTGTGGAAAGGTAGATATAAAGGCAAAGATGATAAAAGGTACAAGAAGCAAATTAGACCAAAATAAGAAATATGAAATAGAAAAAAATAGGAGTCTATAAAAAATCCAGGAAAAGCTTATGTATAATATTTGACATTTCACAGTTTGGTCCAAAATAAAACTTTCAATATGCATTTATATATATGGAGTCAATAGACGAAGGTAATTTCTACTTTGTAGCCTATGTCCCTTCACTTCTCTCTACCTAGAACATTCCAACGTGCTGCATTTGTTTATCTCTAGAGACCTCGTGAAGTGCCAATTTGCCTAGTGGATCTTTTCAATATGTACTTGTTTATGAATTAGAGACTAAGAGGTCAAGAGCCAATGCAAGGTGCTACAATTAGTTGTATAGATTAGATGCATCCAATCTAGCCTCAAACACAGGGAAAGGCATTGGTGTTCCATTAAGGAATGAAAACTCAGCACTTCCTTTTTGACTAGTTTAACCAAGAGTGAGCCAGAGTTCAAATTTTCCACTTCTCTCCTCATTTCTACTGAATGTTTGTAATAAAACTCTGTATTTATTGAAGAGTACAAAAAGAATGAGAGATTCTTTACAAAAGTCTATAACAGAGATTTACAATGGATTAAGTTACATTGCTGTTACCTACTGACCCAGAAGCTATCAGATAAATAAATAGTACTGTCAGCATATACTATTTAGCAATATCCACAATGTTTCTAACATCTCTGGTGGATATTTTTGTCTATGATTCTTTTTACCCTGTTTGCTGCTTTAAGAAGATGATTACTATAACTGTCTCTCTCTTTTCTCTCCCTCTTTCCCCCCCCCCTCTCTCTCTCTCTCTCTCTCTCTCTCTCTCTCTTTCTCCCTCTATCCTATCTCTCTGTACCTCTGTGTCTCTGTGTCTGTGTCTGTGTCTCTCTGTCTCTGTCTCTCTCTTAGTTAGAGACACAGATAGGTACAGAACTTAAATTTTAGGCTAGAACAAGGAAGTAGGCTTCAGACAAGAAAATGACCTTGGGATAGGACAGGGAAGTAGGCTCAGATACTTTGGTCATCCTGATAAGCCTTTGGAAACAGTGATCATGGGAGTGTTCACGTAATTGGGTTTAATGCTTTGATTTTTCTTTGACTATTTGTGTTTATTGTAGTGCTTGTCCCTTGACTATTTGCATCTATTGTATTACTAGACCTTCAACCTAGATCTGACCTTAGTACATGCATGTAATCAAAATGGTATAAAAGCATAAAGGAGTAGGGGGAATGGGATGGGGGTTCTAGGGAGGAGAAATGGGGAAAAGGGATGACATCTGCATTGTAAATAAATAAAATAGCCAATAAAAAATAAAAAAATCATTCATTCATTCATTAGCTTACATTATAAAATCTGATTATATTGGAAATGTATTTATGTTTTTTATTTAAAACAAGTAACATTGGTTGTTTCATTGTTTTCTTAAGGGCAGGTTAAAGAAACAGGCTGAATGCACAGTAAGATACCAGGATAAGTATTAAGTTTTCTTAAGGTATGTTATTATCTTGGCTATGAAACCAACAGAAGTTAAGTCTCTGGATATAAGAGATACTTTCATACAAACATATCATAACAGTTAGGGACAATATCACAACTAGAATACTAAAGGAGAGAACTCCCTTCAGCAGTATAGAAGCTATTATAGTATCGCATATTGTAAGATTTGAAATAGTGTACATTATCAATTAACTGAACTGAGACCTTGTCTTCTTGAGTGAACAGAGGGAACAAGAATTGCTAGCAGAAAAAAAGATGAGCCTGTTGAATGATAATTACTATCAAATCTGCAGTAAACATTGCAGTGATATGTGGTGTATTTATGTCACCTCAAAGTCAACAATCAGGTATGCAGAAAATGTCCCCAACATGTATATGTTATAATATTTTGAAGCAAGGGCGGTATGGATAAGGCGCACAGGAAAACTGAGTAAACAAATTGTGACTTAACCATGATGTTGCTTGCATGCAGTCCAAAAGCATAACCACAAGGAAGCAATTTCAATTGTCTTTTAAAAATTCTAATCAAAGTTCCAATTAATATTAACACATCAATGGAATTGTACCCAGGAGAACCTCTGAGACACACACTGGTCTTTCTAGAAGAGCAGCACAATACATAGCACAAAAATCAATGTTTATTAGTTATTAAAATGTTTCATTCAAATTTGACATTTAAAAGATTATTAGGTTTTGTTGACCTATTTTTGCATATACTTGATTTGGAGATTACAATATGACTCTGAGTAATATGGCACCATTACTCGAAAAATAACTAAGGAGTGTAAATTCAACAAATAGTCAGTAGAGTTTTAATTCTCCTATGTAATAGACGGTTTCATGAACCATTCAGAAACTAATAAAGAAAACATCTTTATGACTTGATATTTTTAAAGGAAAATAAAAGGCTTTTCTGCAACATATAAGTGAAATAAGTAAAAGTGACTGTAAGAAATGGAAGATTGCCTGAATAGCTTGTTCTCTAACACATAAAAGTAACATTGAGTAAATATTCATATCCTCATTCAAGTGTCTTGCACTAGAAAACATTTGAGAGGAATACAAACATGTGTATATCTGCATATAGATGAATATTCATGCACACAGAAATAAATCTAGAGTTGTTTATATTTATACAAATAAAGAGAAAATAGTCAGAAAAATACACAGATACTATTGAACTCCTGACTGGTTATATCCTTGATAACATACATTGAAGATATAACTCAAAGATGTGCTTCCACACCTAACTCAGTGAGCACTGTAGTCCATCAGTACAGTATACTGTGGGGTATTTGGTGAATTGAATCTAGTGACTTACTAACACTGTCTATTACACATTAATAAAAAGTCCTATGAAAGTGACCACACAATCAAAAGTATTTCAGCTAGGGTAAAGGGTTCACTTCTGCATCATTTTCTTTCCTAATACAATGGTCCTGTTCCTCAGTTTGATTAGCCAGAGTTCAGACTTATATTTTTATCCGACTGGCCAATAAAAGCAGCTTTTTCTCCTAGGGAGAAATGAAATCTGAGCAAATATTTTTATTTTGGATACTGTTGACTTAGGAGGGACTATACGTAAGTATAGTCTAAGTTTTCATCTAAGTTTTCTTTGACAATTAACCCTTTTACAGAAAAGACACTATATTTTCTTCATAATTCTAACATCTGTCACACTCAGAAAATTTTGTATTACTGCTGAGTAATCTAGAGAAAGATAGAAATTGGACACTTAAAAATAGAGTTTTTAATTGAATGTATATTGTATTCCACTAATACAAAGCAACTAGAGGAAAATTTGTGAATAGGAATAAGCAAATTGTAAACAAAAGATTCTAGAAATGAAAAAATAAAGTGTATAAATAAAGAATACATGACAAAGCAAAAACAACCATGAGTAAAGGTAATACAAGAGAGAATTAATGTGAAGAAAAATCAGTAGATCATAAAAATTAAAAACAAAGTAGAAAAGTAAATATGCAAGCTGATTAAAAGTAGTTTGACTTGTTAACAGGAAGAGAAAGTGAAGGAGTTTGTGGATTTCTATGGATCATCAGGAGTAAGATGGACTAGGTTTAGGGACATGTTATTTGTAATGTAGAGCAAACATAAACTTAAAGATTAGAAAATACAAAGGCACTAGAAAATAAAACTGAGCTATCAATACTAACTTAGACAAGAAAAGCACATGAGACAACTGTGATAATTAACTTCAGGTGTCCCTTTACTGGTTATCATTACGCCTGAGTGTGTCTATGAAAGTATTTCTAGAAGAGACTGACCTGTGAGTTAGTATCTTCCTCACTGTGGAAGGACACCATCCAATTACCTGGTTCCTACATACAACAAATAGCTAGAGAAAGATTTCTTTCTATATTGTGAAGTTACAAATGCACTCTTTCATCTATTGCATTCAAATTTCTGGCTCACTAGACTTTAGATTCCAAGGCTCGACAGTGACTTGTTGTGTCCTCATACCTTTAACACTGGCCTGATATTTGCAGCACGCTTTTTGAGATTTTGAGGCTTGAAAATATGGACAGAGCTCTGTAGCAGGCTTCCTGGTATCCCCAAATCCAGAGGCCTGTTGTGGGACTCCCAGCCCCACTAACCACTGAAGTCAGTTCTCCTGATAAATCCCCTCTCCTATATTGATATGTACATTTCTATATGTAATAGTTCTGTTTCTCTAGAGAACCCCAATTCTTCTCTCTAGTGAGAGAGGTCCATATTTCCCCACAATGTTGCCAGTGAAAGACAATTTAGATGGTTTATGGAAACATCAAAAATCATTTTTTTGTTATTAAAAGTTTTTAGGAACATAGACAATACTTTATGAAGCCAAGAAAACATTGATCTCTAAACATCAAAAATAGCAAACAAAAACATATCATATAGCTATTGTGTTTAGGATTATTGATTGAAAATCCTCCAGAAAATACTAACAGGCTTTCCTTAGTATTATTTTAAGGAAGCAATACAAAAGTGTGAAATGTTCTTAGCACCCAAACTTCAAGTTGTTTTGTGTATTATATTAGTTGTATTAACACATGGATATATATGTTGCATACTGCTTATATGTATATATCAGTGTTCATAGGAAAATTCCATATGAATATCTTGAAAGTTGTTTGAATATGTTTGAGCATTTGATAAAGTGTCCATTTCTAATAAACAATTGAATAGAGACTTTTTCACAGTAAATATACATGTGTATATGTAATAGTGAAATAGAAGAAAAATTCCATTCAATGACTGGTCAGAATGAAAACAAAATAAGCAAAGCTATATATAAGGTGCTTATTTCATTAGACAATGTACTATATGAAATAAGATACAACTGTAAAAATCTTCAGGGTTTTCAAACTCTGATAGTGGTTGAAATGTAAGTTGATTCTAGGCCTTATTTATAGTTTTAGCAAGGATACCTCATGATTGATGCTTAAATATGGCTGTCATCTGCCATTCTTAAACTTTGATCTTCTCGGTGTCCTATTAATAACCAATCAGCATTTTCTTTCTGTTCCCATTTATCCTTCATAATTGTTAGCTCAATGCTAAGTCAACCATGTGATCTCAACATAGTTTTGCATCTGGTTTTACCTCCATATCTTTTTAGTGACTGTCACTATTTCTACAATTGTTCAACAGATCTCAAGACATTAGTTCAAAGTCCTGCTACATTTTCCATGCTTCTTCTGATCACTCTCATCTCCCTAAATGAAATTTAGAAAAAATAAAAATATTTAATATTTAATGAAACACATGCTATGTGGCTGTGACTGCAACTTTCCATACTTCCTATTGGCAATCACATACAGACACATACATATACAGACAAACACACACAAAGAGAGAGATGGATGTAGGGAGGGGGGAGGGAGGGAGGAAGGGAGGGAGGGAGAGAGAGAGAGAGAGAGAGAGAGAGAGAGAGAGAGAGAGAGAGAGAGAACCTTGGCCTGTTCTTAAAACGTGTCTCTCTTTCAACCCAGGCTCACTTCTCGATGTCTCAGTGTGTTTGCTGTAACCCTTTGGCTACTCCTTCTCAAAGTCTTTGCTTAGTTTTATATTCAGAGCTGACCACCTAACAGAGCCAGTAATAGCCTAGAGTTTAACAGAAACTCTTCTGTGAACTGTCTTATGATTTAACTGTGATATGGAGATATGAAACACTTCTATTTCAGAGAAATGTGATGATAATTGAACAGAGGTTTCTAAAGACTTCACAACAATAAGGAAATGTTTAACACAACATTTTATCCCTTCCCTTCTATATATTGCAATTCTAACACTATATTTACATCTAAACAGAATTTTGCACATTTTTGATGTAAAATAATAGATGTGTATTCCCTTCCATTTGCCAACAAGATTTCTTCCCCGTATTCATAGACAAGCAAATCAATTAAAGCCTGCATCCTTCCTCTGCTTCTGTTTGTCCTTCTTGCTCCACAACCTCCCCAAACCTGGATTCTGTTTCTACAGAGCTGCTGCACTTGCTCTTGTCAATGTCAGCAATGATGGCCTTGTAGTTAAATCCAATAAATAATTTCCAAGCCTTATCTACCTGAACACTTGGCAAGGTCTGACACTATTGACTGCCCCTTCTTTCTTGAAATGTCCTCTTACTGGGACTTATCTATTCCCACACTCTCTTTTCTTGCCTTATATTTCTCTGCCCATCTCATTTCCTTCTCCTTTGTGAGCCTCCCTTTCTCCTTGGCCTACCCTTTAATTATTGGTGATCTTTAGAACTCTGTTCCAAACCTCTCTGAATGTTTATTTAAAAAAAAATTCCTAGCTAAAATTTTCTTCTTGTGGAGCTTCAATTTCTGGCTCTTGTTTGGTAGATGCCAAAACGTTAATCCTATCCAGAATTCAGGAGACAGGGGATCTATGTTGAAGATATGGATTTTTATTCTGCCTCTTGATGGCTGGATTACTTATGGAGAATTATTGTTTCTTCACTAAACTTCAGATCAATCACTTAAAAACTATTGTTGAAAATAGTATAAGAATCATGTGCACCACTTAAAAAAAACCAGTAGCAAATAGCAAACACTCATCTATTCTGTTTACTGAGTCTATATGTTTCTTTCCAGCTTGAAGCTAGTGCCTACTGGCTACTTCATTCTATTGTCTGAACATTCTTCATGGTCTGAACATACATTCAGAATCCTCTCTTATATGTGATTTCTAACTCGCTGAGATTCTTTTCCCATAAATACCTTATCCTTTACAGTTTTCAATTGTTAAGTGAATTATTTATATTTATGTAATTATAATTAAGTCACATTTCTTATTAATATTATTTGGTGCTGATTTTTGTCATTAATGCATTTTTTGAAACATGTATGTTTCGTTAATATCGTCAATGAAGCAACTTATATATACTTTAAGTTAACTACATACTTTTTGAATTTTAATGAGTTTACTAATTTTATTATACCCTTTTCTGTTGATATTATTGTCTCACACTGGAATATTGGGCAATCAACTCATACACCACTATGATTTTAAATATTTATTAATAAATTCCCTTTTAGGTAAGAGGTTTTATATGAAGTAGTAATTAAATCCATCAATTATAATGACTGAATTACAAGAAATAAGTTATTTAGAAGATCATAAGGATTTATTTTTCTACTGATAGAATATGGTTAGGTAATGTGAGCTTTATATTCATTATACTTCTGAAATTTTTAAAAATCTATATATAATACAGTATATAGGTTCAGCAAGTATTTGAAAAATTTAAGAATCTCTTTGTTGTTTGGTATAGGTGTTTATATTGCTATTCATTGTAAAATTATCACATTCTTTACATTTTATTTTTACTAATTAGCGTTTTCATGCTATCTGTCAAAACCGAGACATTTTTATCAGTTTTGTCACAAGGCCAGAGGCCTTATTAGTTTATTCATTTTTCTCAATAGTATCATTAATATTATTTTATCTTAAGATAATTTTATTAGAGGCATAAAACAATATTATGTTTAGGCAATGGTAGTAAATTTAGCTTTTTATCATTACATGATAAGAATTTTTATCCCTACACATGCTTTAGGTTTTATTATAAACTTTCCTTCTGGTAAGTTTGTTAAGTTAATTCTCTTTCAGTTGACCTTTGTTTGATATGCCTTTTGTATCTTTTTACATAGGAATTTCCATGCCTACAAATCTTAACCATGTCTCTACAAAAAGCATGTGGTGTTATGTGAGATCCAATATAGTGCTGGAGAGAAGACACAGCAGTTAAGAGGGCTTCTTGCTCTTACAAAGGACACCAGTTCAGATTTCAAAACCCACACTGGGTTCCCACACCACTTACAAATAGCTCGGGTAGACCCAGAGCCTTCCTTGACCTCTTTAGGGAGTCACAATTTCAGTGCAATTCACATACATACATACATACATACATACATACATACATACATACATATAATTAAAAGTAAAATAAATCTAAAAATATTCAAGTTTAGTACTATATATCTTATATAATTAGCAGAACACACTGGTTAGCTTTTGTGGTTATATTGTTTTTTCCTACATCTTCCTTTCATGTTTTCAAATTCTCTCTCTCTCTTTCTCTATCTCTTTCTTTCTAATGCTATCATTTTCTTCCTTGATCATTTAAGTTTAGAAAATAATATTATACTAATTTAGCTCTCATAAATTCTAAATTAATATCTATCTCCTCTTTGAAAATAACTTAAGAACCACAGAATTTGTTACATTAGTTTGCTCTCCATGACTTAGTTCATTTTTGGACTTCTCTGAATGCATTCCTCAGAACTTTATTCAGTTCAGTTCAGTTTTCTCTGCAGCAACATCCCACATCGGAGGATGGTCACAAGGCATCCTATCACCCATTCTCCAAGATTGGACTTGTTGGCTATACCATTTAAGATAGCCATTATTTTTCTAACCTCTTTCAGATACTGTGCTAGATAGAGTGTTGTTTAATTTTAGAAGTTATGTAGTATAAAATATCTGTTTTACATATGAAACTCGAGTACCTTCAATGATTTTGTTTCTACTACACCCTATCTAATGTGTGTGCTAGTGCACGCGCTTGCTTTCTCCTTTCTACTTGCTTTCATACAAGAAGACTTTCCTGTCCATGAGTTTCACCTTGGTTGCTTGAATACAGGCTTTAAGCATAAATGATCATGAATTGAAAGCTTTGTATCAGTTCTGACTGTTGGGGATCAGTAGCCAAAGAAATTTTGCTTTCTGCTACTCCTCAGGATGTCTGCTGAGCAAAGGAGATTCAAGCTTTCCTTCCTAGGATTCCCAATAGCATTGTTAATATATATGTCCTTTGTGCTTCCTTTCTGTTCTCCTTCCCACCCTTCTCCCCTGCTTCACATTTGTTTTCTCTTTATCTCTTCTCTCTTCCCCTTACCTCACCTCTACACGACACACACACACACACACACACACACACACACACACCTTAAACTGTTTATCAAAACGTTTAAAAAATTTGAAGCTTATTTTTGTATTTTGCTTGGCAACTCTGACACTGATTGAAATAATAATCAGTTCCCCTGTGAACTTACCTCTTATTGCTACTCTGTCAGCCACATCCTTACACATTCTATACTGAAGTCATGGTCAATGCTTTACTTTGTTTTTCTGGTCATGTATTCCCTTACTCTTGGTCCTTGAGAATACCACCTCCCTTCTTGATGTCTTTACTCCCCATACATCCTTATCAACTGAGTGAACCCCTGATTGCTGAATAAGTAATACTGAATAAAGTCTGTTTGTTCTTCCTGACTTTACTTTTCTACCAATGAATCTCTGACTTATTAAGTGGTGCATTTTTCAATACACTTTTGTGAACCACCATGATTCATTTCTTATCCAACTCTCACACTTTATTGTAATTGATGATGGCTTTATTCACATTCACAACTATGCTGGTCATCTTATGGTAGCAGGTACTATTTACATTGTTATTGTATCCCAGGTATATAACCAAATGCCCTGCCTTTAGGTGCTCAATTATTATTGAATGAATGAATGAAACTAATGATCATTTCATACATCAGAAGAGAAGTGCTCAGAGCAGAAAGAGAAATTAAATTGTCAGTAGATACCCATTATATAATGCTTATAGTTTTAGTAAGCCTAAAATCCATTAAATATTTCTGAGAAAAATACCATGTATATCATTATAAGAACTCAATATTCATTATAAAGATTTAAATAAATGAAATGTGTTTTGATTATGTAAAGTCAAAATCTTACACTAACTAAAATTATGTATAGTAAAATACAAATGTTTATTTGATGTACTCAAATAACTACCCTTACATTTAAATTACAGCATAGCACTTATTTTATCTTGCGATGATTGCCATGTCAATTATCCTAATTGTCATTTGAATCCTGCTTTTTTTACTTTGTCACAGAGTCCAGCTTAACCACAGCATCTCATATGCTGCACCACCCACTGTCTCTATCCATTTTGTCCTGTCAGAGACACATCAAGCAGACTCTGGGTATAATCACATCAAAATCGATTTTCATGGCTGAGAGAAAAATAATGGAAATCTCTCTAATGTAGTAAATGTATGTGTTCCCTTTGGTTAACCAAAATAGACTATACATCAGACCTGTCAAAATTAAGTTTTCTTGATTCAGTGCACTTCTACCAACTTGTGTACAAATCACAAAGGCGTACCTTGGAACACCATAATGCAATCTCCCTGCTTTCTGGACTGTTCCTGCATCATTCTCAAATAAACAATTTTACCAAATTTTCAAGGTACAAGCCAATCTACATCCCCAATCCCCAGCAACCTGCATCATTTTAGAATAAGTGTCTGTCTTTCATTACTCAAGTCAATAGATTGTCTCCTGAACCAGCAATGTTAATATCTCAGTCAGCTTCAAACAAGTACTATCTTCTTAGACATTCTCCTGATATTCCCTTTTCTTTTCTATATTAATTCAAACCAAGGAATTACTTGTATAAATAGCACTATTTATTTCTCTGAAGCCATGCAACATGATATTCTATATTTGAATTATAAAACCTAGTGATGCAGTAATTCTACCTGTATTATTTATTCACAATGCAGGTATATTTGAAAACTGCTTGTACAATTTCATACCTCTGCTTCGTAGAAATATTTTCACAGCTATATTTTGTTAAGGAAGCCTTAGTAAATGATCTCAATGGTCCATAATTTTAAATCACTAACACACTTTGATTACTGTAATAGTTAATGTTGATTAGCAATGTGATAGGCTTTTAGTCACCTAGGAGACTAACCTATGGGTGTGTTTTGCGTGAGTTTCTAGACTGGTCTAATAGACTTGGAAATACCCACTTTAAGTGTAGTGGTAAGTGTCCATGGACTGAGTCCTAGCATGTATGTGGGTGTAAGTGTGAGAGTGAGTGTGAGTGTGAGTGTGTGTGTGTGTGTGTGTGTGTGTGTGTGTGAGAGAGAGAGAGAGAGAGAGAGAGACAGAGACAGAGACAGAGAGATAGAGAGACAGAGAGAGGGGGGAAGAGAAGGAGGGAGGGAGGAAGGGAGGGAGGGACGGAGGGAGGGAGCGAGGGAGTGAGGGTGTGAGGGAGCGAGGGTGCGAGGGAGCGAGGGAGCCAGGGAGGGAGAGTCTCTCTGTACTTTCTAAGGCTGGAAGGATGGGATGTGACTGGCCATCCTACACTCTTGCCATCATGCATTCTTCAACATGGACTGCATCCCTAAATTGTGAGCCAAAACAAACTCTTCCTTCTTTAAGATCCATTGGTTGGGTATTTTCTCACAATAGGAAAAGTGACTAGTACAATGATCAAGAAATATGCTGGAGTATATGATGGCTTACAGTGATGAGTAATGCTTTAATTACTGTGGACGTGAATGAGTCATTTGTTTAGAAACTGTCTCATAATATACTTTTAAAATTTTCTAACCAATAAATAATATACTAATATATTAATTTTTAGGTAAATGATTTTTAAATTCTGAGTCATTTCTAATCAGCAGAAAGTAACTACAATGTTATTTGCAGAGAAGTTGACCTACTATATCATGTTTACATTATTGAACTTAATGTGCCTGACATAAGAGAGGTAAGAATGATGACCCACTCTAGTATGGACCTTAAGGAAACCATGGGAATATGAGTTTCAGAAATATTCAAGAAATATGGGTAGCTCAAAAAAAATAAGTAAGCGGTCTTAATACCTATCCTACATTAGAACCAAGGTCACTTCTTAGTTCCCTTTACTTCCTTCAAAACTAATTCTTCTATGATTCAGATTTAAAAAAAATCAGTTCTTGAAATTTAGTAGTTTTGAACAGCAATGATAAATTGGTTTACATGTCTGGAAATAGAAACCATGCAAAAATTCAGATTGTTCTTTTAAATTTTTGAGTTTTTTAAATACAGAATTATTTTGGTGGTATATAAGAGAAACTAGTAGTCAGTATTGGTGTCCATTTAATTATATACTTAGAAATATTTATTTTTATTACTGATTGTTTTAATTTTTATTGTACACAACATAGATTGTTACTAGTCTTTAAATAATGATTAAAGGTATTTAAGTAATTTCTACTTCTGTATCTCCTCTATGTACATTCTTCTTTCTCACAAATTCATTACCTCATTTAAATTAATATATATTAATATATAATA
Source organism: Grammomys surdaster (assembly GCF_004785775.1). Taxonomy (NCBI): domain Eukaryota; kingdom Metazoa; phylum Chordata; class Mammalia; order Rodentia; family Muridae; genus Grammomys; species Grammomys surdaster. Next base: position 6,273,394 of record NW_021604608.1, read on the forward strand.
CTATATATTATAAAATTATATATAACTTGTTAATACATATTCATTTTTAATTTTTATTTGTAAATGTTGCTATAACTATAACAGCTTAAACTATATAAAGTTATAACATATATATATGTGTGTGTGTGTGTGTATTTACATAATTTCTACCCCTGCATCTCCTCCCATGTACAGTCATCTCTCTAAAATGCATGACTTCATTTTTAAATATATAATAACTATACATTCTAAATAAAATTATATACATACAAAAGTTTTGAGCCATTGTAGTGTTTTTTTACATGACGTATCTGTTCATGGTGAAGTACTTGGGATTTGGTAAACTATCAGGGACATCTCAGGTAAGAGTACTGGTTCTCCTTCTCTCAGCAGTCATTAATAGCATATAGTTATTCATCTAGGGTTGGGGTCCAGTGAGATAGCCATATTCATGTCAGCATGTCCATTTGTGTTCTTGTTATTCTGCTTCTTTTAGATAATCCTATTGTGGATATTTTAATGGACTATACTTCCCTGTTATATATAGATTGTCTTTTAGCAGATGATCTCAGCTTTTGGATCTTAAAAGCTTTCCAATCTTTTGTTACTATCTTTTGTGACTATCTTTTGTGATAGTCCCTGAACTTAAAGTATAGTTGTGTTGTAGATGTACCCATTGCAGTTGGGCATCCCATGGCCCTTTGTTCTCTGCATTTTGCCTACTTTGGGAATTCTGTAATATCCCTAACTGAAGCAAAATAAATCTTCTTTGATGAGTGCTGAGAACTACTAAATTTATCTATGGACATAAGAATAAGACTTTAGACTGCAACTAAAAATTTTACTGGTTTAAGAAAGTAGAATTAGTAGGTCTAGTGTCTAATATCTCACCATCCATGAGTAGCTAACTAGGTTTATAGTACTAGGTATAAATTTCCTTCTAGTGAGCTGCCCTTAAGTCCAAATAGACATTGGTTGGTTATCCCTAAGATATATATGCCGCTAGTACATGCTTAGAGATCTTTTGCCATTCTAATCATTGTTATGATTTTTTATTTATTGACAGCTTGCAAAATACATCAACATGCCCTGAGGGATTATCCTCAGCTCCAAGAACATCTGAATACTTAACAAGAAAATCCAATACCAGACTTGGGAAACTTCCCTTCAAGTTATTGGTCAGGGGCATACAAGAGACTCCAAAACAAATCTATGCTGTCATTGTTTACCTTGGTTACTTCGAAAACTTTAAGGTAAGTTTCTATTTTGAAGACATTATACACTTTGGACATAGGACTTGAAGAAATCCAGTGTTAACTGATGATATTTATTAATTTTGTTTTATAGCTCATAGTATCCACTGAGACATCTTAAAATCAGGCATTATGATAGAATAGAGAAATCATAAGACTCAGTATTAGGTATAACTGTTAACTTAAACATCCTGAATTTTATGCACCTAGTGAAATAAAATAAAATCTTTTATCAGTGAGAAAATTTCTTTATCTTTTCTAAACATTTTAAAACTCAGTTTATTGAGCTTTCTTCCTAAATGTGGCTATCAAAATATTCCTTATAGACATTTATATCCTTTAAAACTATTTTTTACATCTTTAAAATATCTTCAAGGTACGTAAGATTTTAAGCCTCAACTGGCCCAATTTCTTATGATATGTGATAATTAACTGTTGACTGAAAGAGTCTACACTGGCTTTGAAAACACTGCCCTCCAGAGACTGATGATAATGTTGTAGAGAGGCCAACCTTAGCAGGATGATACGAAATCTATGCATATCCCCTACCAGAATTTGAGTTCTGGAGAGTACAGCATTTGGCTATCATGTCTGATGTGATTCATATTAGCATAATCAATACGAAAATTGATCCAGGACAAAGATGAGAAGGAAGAACTGACAGAAGAGGATTTCCTTCTTGAAGGCAAGATTTGAAAAGTATAATTATGGAACAGTAGGCATTTCTTTTCTTGCCTAGGCTTCTGTAATTAAAAACATTCACACAATATGTAAACTGTTTTTGACTAAGCAATGGCATTGATTGTCACAGCAAACTATTGTATGCTTTCCTAAACTGTATAGACCATGATATTTGTGTCTGATCACTTCATTGCATGTCCAAATCACGTGCTAAAATCATGGTGATACCTACTCACTATCAGTATAAATAAAGTCCATCATGAAAATATGAAAGGATATGTATATTATGTACCTAATGTAATTTTTATGCAAACATTCACTTTATCTATGAGTAGTCCTTAAATATTTAATTGTTTTATATTTATTTATCTGTCTATCATCTATCTCTCTCTCTCTCTCTCTCTATCTATCTATCTATCTATCTATCTACTTGTCTATAATCTCTTTTATTTATCTATGTATTCGTGTGTGTGTTCACTTACACATACATGCCTGCCAGATAATACAAGTGGAGGTCAAAGTATATCTTGGGAAAATTGATTTTCCCTTCTATTATATATGTCTTAGGAATTGAACTAAGGTTCTCAGACTTATAGGCTTATAGGACAACTGTCTTTAATTGTTAAACTATTTCTCTGGCACTAAATCTTTACTTCCTGTAAAGCACATTTCTAAGTGTTTCATTTAAATTCTAAGTTAACTTCGCTGTGCTAAGATTGGGCATATGTCTGGTATTTTCTTGCCTGAGATTAAATTCCATTTTCACTACCGACTACATGAACTTTTACAAACTACCCAACCTTTTGGTGACATACTCGCCTCATCTATAGAGTACTTATTAAAAGAGCCAGAAAATTCATGTAAGCTTTGTGATGATTAAATGAATTAATGAATGTAAGAATTTTCATGAAAGGTCATAAGTGACCTATGTAATAGCTATTAATTTCTCAGTTTACTTACCCAAAACTGATGCTTTAAGAATAGGCCATTCCTATGGGCATGTAGATAATATCAGGTAATAATATCAAGAGACTCAGATCATATTTTCTGTAAAATTTGATGTCTTTATCTCATTTTATATAGACATAGGTTTTTTAATATCATTTTTATTTAATGTCCTGGGAGGAATACATACCAAGGTGCATGTATAAAAGTCAGAGACAACCTGCTATAGTTAGGTCTCTTCTTCCACCATATGAGAAGGACCTAAGGATCAAAATCATGTCATCATATTTGTTGATCATCTATGTAGATACGGTTCTCATTTTATCTTTTGAAACATTGTGATTTTCATCAATACAATGCCCCATATTATTTTACAGAGGTAAATACCATTCTCTGATTTAGATAAACCCAACAGTGACAACGTCTTCTTTTGTTGTAATATTATCATGGTACTGAAGTCCAACCCTGACTTTAGTAACAAATATTTCCATCTCTTGAATTATCAAATTTAGACATATTCATTGATTTTCTGCTATGAAATATGGAGACTTATCACCCAAGTGTCCCCTTTATCTGCTTTACATTCTTTCAGTTACCCAAGAAATTTTTATCAAAATTGTGCAGTTAAAGTAATTTTCAATGTTTACATTATGACAGCCAAGCAATTATATTTTACTCCTAAGTCAACACAAGCACAATATCAATTACCTTTTTCATGTGATACTTTGAACTTTCCAAGATTTTAACAATTTTAATTAAACTTCACTAATTTTCTATTTCTATCATTAATTTTTTCTCAACTATGACTGATATTAAGCCAACTTCCAATGCTAGTTTTCATAGTAAAAAATTTTTAGATCATGTCGTGTTGCTCAGGTTTCACTGGAGTCACTTTCTGAAGTTCTTCAGTACTTCATTTAAATTGTAAGTTAACTTCTCTGTGCTAAGAATTAGGCATATGTCTGGTTTTTTCTTGCCTGAGTTTAAATTACATTTTCATTACTGACTACATGAACTTTTACAAATTATCCTCCATCCTGAATCTCAGGCATGTCACCCTTGCCTTGAAGGCTATAATTTCTTAATAGGTTGCTTTCCCTTTCTGTCTGTTCCACTCTTTCTGTGTTCTAGTCTCCATTGCTTGCCTCTTTGTTTTCATGGCAAGCACTCTTGGATGCTAGAAGACAAGTGTTGTGGCATCTCATTTGTTCCAAAACATCTTTTTCTACCTCCATAGTTGATTGATAGTTTGGCTATATAGTAAACCCTACTTTGTTTTTTAGAGTTTCAAAAACATTGCTGCATTGTTTAGTTTCTAGTTTAGTTTAAGACCTTATTCTCTTATATGCAGCCACTTGAATTCAGAGATATTAATTTACTCTAATTTCTGTAATTCATTGTATATTATTCTTGTGGGAGTCCTTTATTTCCTTTCCATCTTTCTGCAAAAAAGAAAAAGAAAATTGGTCTGCAGTCCTGAAAAAATTCTACTTTAGTTTCCTGTTTACTTTTTTTTCTTTGTTTCACAGAAATAATTTTGGCCAAGATGCTAGTTTCAGGATCATGATTTATTTTATACATATATAATATTCTGATTCAAAATACTTCCATTGCAGCCCCCTCCCTCCTTTCTTTCCAGTGTTACTCTCACACACTTCTTCTCCCATTCTCCTCCTCCTTTCTCCTCAGAGAAGAGGCTGCCCCCCCATGTGTACAAACCCACCATGGCACATCAAGTCTTACCAGGACTAAGTGCATACTTTGCCACAGGCCAGACAAGGCAGCCCAGCTATGAGAAATGGATCCAAAGGCAGGTAAACAAGTCAATGAAAGGCCCCATTGTTATAAGAAACACATGAAGATCAAGGTGAACATTTGTTACATTGGGTGTCCTAGATCCATCATACTCTTTGGTTGGTGGATCAGTATCTCTGAATCCTCATGGGCCCAGATTAATTGACTCTGTAGGTCTTCCAGTTGTATCCTTGATGTCTCCAGCTCCTTCAGTCCTTACCTCCACTCTTTCATAAGATTCCTGGAGTTCCCCCTAATGTTTGGCTATGGGTTTCTACATCTATTTCTATCAGCTGCTAGATGAAGCCTCTCAGAAGATAGTTATTCTAGGCTCCTGTTTGCAAGCATAACAGAGTATCATTAAGTCTCAGGGGTTGGCTCTCTTCCTTGGGATGGGTCTCAAGTTGGGCCAGTTATTGGTTGGCTGCCCCTCAATTTCTCTTCCATCTTTACTCTTACAATCTTGTAGGCAGAACAAATTTTGGGTCTAAAATTTTGTGGGTGGGTTGGAGTCCTCCTCCCTCCACTAAAAGACTTGCCTGGCTACAGGAGGTGGACATTTCAATCTCCATACCTCCAGCTGTTAGGAGCCTCAGTAAGGTCACTTCTGTAGTATAATCCCTGGATCCTCCCTGCCAGGTCTCCAACCAGTCCCAAAGATGCCTCCCCCAAATTTCCATGTTCTCTCCCACATTTTAAAGAATGTCTGCTAAGTATGTTTATTGACACCCTCCCTCCTCTCCTCTCCTCTTCTCTCCTCTCCTCTCGCCTCACCTCACCTCTCACCTCGCCTCCCGCCCCGTCCCTCCTTCTTGCTCCTCCTCCTCCTCCTCCCCCTCCCCCCT
>NW_021604608.1:6278990-6291050 GCF_004785775.1 Grammomys surdaster
CTCTCTCTCTCTCTCTCTCTCTCTCTCTCTCTCTCTCTCTGTCATACTAGGTTTAAAATCTAAGACCTCAATATACTAGAGATCGAACTTCAAATTGATACTATTACCTCCAAAAGACTTTCCTCTTCTGTAATCAGTGACACTAGCAGAGCGTCACTGTGGAATCACTGGTTTTAGCCATCCTTGTTCTCCTGAGCACTAATGCTCTTTCTGAGCACTTTCTAGTTATATTACTTATTTAGGTGTCATCTTTATTGTTCTCCCTGTATCATAAAGTTATCACAACTACCAAGAACAAAGATGACAATCTCATTGTAGGCTAATTTTTCTGACTTCTCTATTTCTAATTTTGAAATTATCCAAGAATATTTCCTTAACTTCTCCAGGGTGAAAACTTTTACCTAATAGCAGGGTTGGGGGATATAGAGACTAGGGAGAGAGAATTAAATAAATAATCAGGATAAATAAAGACTCCATGAACTCTAGTTTCCTTTGTCCTAAACTTTTATCCAATATCAGGAATTACTGAGGACTTCTAACACAGCTGATGGCTCAAGGTCATGATATTTTTAATGTTCTGAAACATGGGCTTGTGTTTCATTTGGTATCTCCTCAACTATAGGTGATTACCATGTTCATTAACTCTTAGGTGCATATCTTTATTTCTTTTTAATTACCATAATTAATTGTAAAAAATAATGGATTTCCTTCTGACATTTTCATACATACTTTTCATGCATATATATATATATAACTAATTTGATCTTATCCATCTATTACCCTCTCTCGTCCCATTCATAACTCTCTGATTGCTTCTCCATATTTAATCATCTGGATTTAATATAGGAGAGTAAATAAGATACTTTTATTTCTGGCTTGGCTTATTTTGCCTAACATTCTCTTTATTTTCCTACAAATAATATTATTTTTGTCTTCCTTGTTGCTAAATAATCTTCTTTGTGTATATGTCTGCAACAGTTTGTTTATGTGTCCATCTACTGATAGGCATGTAGGGAATGTCTTTTACTTGACTATGAAGATATTCATTTTTGTTTCAAACTTAAGTATTTTTGAAGATGAAAAGTCATTTAGAGTTGATGAAACTATAGATGATTACATTTCATAGTTACTTTATATTAGTTTTGTGTTACAATTAGTTTGCATTTTGCCTTCTGTCTCACCTGCACTTTTTGTTAATAATTTACTTTTTTTTCAAATCGTAATTCATTCACACAGGGGTTATAAACGCAGAAAGGCAGGACGTGGGGAAGGAGATGACACTGGAGTGTGGGTATTTAGGGGGAATACAGATATCTTTCAGAACAGGGTATCGACTGGGTGAAGGTTCAGGGGACAGGTCACTATGACTCCTCCTATGATTCACTTGTCCTTATCTAAGTTGATATTGTCTGCCCAGGCTACCAATTTACAAGGTCTATGACTACTCAGGCTGGTAAATTTCCACGAAAGCTGCCTGTTTACAATAGCTTATAGCCATCTGTTTCAATGTTTTTCCATAGAGACCCAAGACTTGATGTTAGTACACATGTATGACAGGCCTATCGCTGATTTTAGGCCTATGGCTGATTTTAGGCCTTCAGTGTGTCACCTGCACTTTTAATACTGTGGCTTAGTGTTTATTTCCTGGATATGTGGAATGCTTTCCTTCTGCCACTGTGTTTGGTGAATCTTTCTCACTACTTTATCCATTAATGTAGAGGACAAGTCACGGTGTGTGGTTGCTAATAAAGAACAGTGATGCTTCTTCCAACTGTATGTCTTCATTTTCTTGCTCTTACAATGCTGGCACAAGGCTATGGGGAAGTCCAAGCTATATGACAGACCATATATAAGGGTCATGGTCACTTGTCCCAGTCCAAGTACTAAATGGCATGAAGCCTTTGAGGTGGCTTCAGACATCGTCAGAATTGAATTACAACTTTATCAGCATCCTCAAGCTAGTGTTTAAATTATATCATACTAATACATGTAAAACTATTCCAGTATTTTATGAATAGTCTAGTTCTTTCTAGTCAGTATGAGCTCAGAAAGAACCATTTAACATCAGTACTTCAACGGAGGAATTATAAATTAATTTAAGAAACTGTCAATTATCCGAGAACTATTTCTCATGTTGAGTTATCTCTAGTATTTTATGTATTAACTTTCATCTTAAGGATATTTTATTATAGACTGGATTTTTGTCTTCCCAGAATCTACTTTCTTCTGGTAACAGTACAGTAGTTTTTCTTATTGACTATAGTTTTAATAAACAGTCCAATCCTATGTCTCTTTCTTCTTGTTACTAGGAGTTTGGTAAATAAACTAGGTCATAACAAATCTCTCTTTGTGATATTTATTATTGGACTGAGAAGCAGAGTTTAATAGTAGTCACCATCCACAAACCCAAACCATGCCATATTGCTGAACTTGCTGTTAATGTGAGCCTAGGTTCCAAATTTTCATTATCTGACTTTGCTAATGCATTTGATGAACTCTTCTTTTTGGGGTTTTAGAGCAATTCTATATTTTTCTAATATTTGCTTTTGCTCAAATTAATCAGTATTTGTTTTTATTCAGTCTACCAAAAAATCCTAATTGGCCCTCTGACAATCTGATCATTTACTTCTAGTGTGTGGGTACATTTATAGGCAGATCTAAATACTTAGGACTTTTCATATTCTTTCATAAAACACTACCTCATTCATAGAGCAGGATGCACTTAAGGACATTAAGATCATCTAATTATCTTTGCCTTTCTTTGAGATTTCAAAAAATATAAAAATATGTTGGAGTTTTTTCAACAAGTTCTATAATAGTGTAGGTTGTAATGCTTGTGACTTGAAGACAAAACGTATTTCAAATAAGTCAATCAAATTTGCCTCCACTGGGCATCTAAATATACTTACTTAGACATGTGATTAGTGACTTCTCTATAACTCATTAAATCTACTCAGAAGTTAAATCCATATATCATTTGGAGGCTTTTCTCATCCTCCAAGCACTTAGTTGTTGTGATGATGAACTTAAAGCATAGAGCTGTACACACAGGATGAGCCTTTGAACACATAATACATGTAGTTATCCATAAAAAAGCCCAGAAGCCAACAAAAGAGTGAACTGATGATACTCGGTCATCCATGAGCTCTTCATTTGATTCTTTCCATTGTTGCTGAGACTCACATTGTCACCAGCTGATGGGGGCCACAGGTGCTCTGAGCAGAAAGCCTAGTTTCTGGCACAGATAGCATGGTCTCTTTATGCCTTCTTTCAAATAGATATTTACATGATTCCAAACTCTTTTATTTCTTGAATGATTATCTCACAAGTTTCCTGTTATTTTACTTAAATAGGTAAAAGTAGTTATATATCTAGGACCTTTGCTTCTAGCTTCCTTTGAGCAACAGGAGGCAACTCTGAATTTTTTCTTCTCTTTCACTGTTTGAAAGATGCCTTAAACTCTGAAGCAAGAAGCAGGCCATAATATGGCCTCCTTGGTGTCTGATCATTTATGCATATGGAAAACTTGAGTCATCGGAGCTTTCTCAATTTTAACATATAGCTCTGGAAGTTGTTGATTGTATTCTTATTCTAGTGTCTAGATATTTGTGTTTGGGGTGATTATAGGTATAGATCCTAATTTCAGCTTTCGGGTTTGTTGGATGGCTGCATTTGTTCCTTGGTTTCTGTTTCATCTATGCTTTTCTGGCCTGTGTGGCCTGTGGTTAAACAAGGGTTCTTCACTCAAATTGGGGACTGATCTTCTGGAATACCTCAATTTTTATCTTCTTGTCTCTACTATTACCATACTCTACCTCAGACACTACATACACACAAATCTTTCCACCATTTCTGACTACTTGAATCAAGGCTTTGTATGAATGAAGTCCAATGACATACACTAAAGCTAGGAACTCCAAATTCTGCTATTTGTGTTTCCCTCTCCCTCCTCTCCTCCCTCTCCCTCTCCCTCTCCCTCTCCCTCTCTCTTTCCCTCTGTGTCTCCCTCTGCCTCTCCTTCTGAGTCTCCCTCTGCCTCTCCCATTCCCTTCTTCTCTCTTCCTCCCCCCCACCATGCTCTTTTGCTTAGAGATTTTCTACCCTGCTGCCATCTTCACCTTTCTGATGAACTTAGCTACACAAAGTCAAAGAAGATGATTCTTAACACCCAGGAATTCATAGAATATGTTTGGAAACTTTAGTGTTGTCATTTTTGCCCCTGTCACCTGAACCCTTGATACAAGTTTTTCAATGCCAGAGTAAATTTTTGTCTCATTACTGCCATTAATGCAGACTTTCAACAATCAAGTTTAGGTCTTAGAATTATTTTATTTTGGCTTCCTGAAAATTTCATCTGATATACCCTGGATATCTATATTTATATATCTATATATCTATGTATCTATATGTCATCTCTCTCTCTCTCTCTCTCTCTCTCTCTCTCTCTCTCATGTATATATATATATATGAGATATATATACATGAGAGAGAGAGAGAGAGAGAGAGAGAGGGAGGGAGGGAGGGGGGGAGGGAGAGGGGGAGGGAGGGACAGAGGGAGGGAGGGAGGGACAGAGGGAGAGGGAGAAGGAGAGGGAGAGGGAGAGGGAGAGGGGGAGAGGGAGAGAGAGAGAGAGAGAGAGAGAGAGAGAGAGAGAGAGAGAGAGAGGACAAAGACAGAGACAGAGACAAGTATGTAGATATAGATATATGAAATTCATAGACAATGAAACTATAGGGTATGTATATACACAGGCCAGCCATGTTCCCAATATATGAATCATGACTTACATTTCAGTGCCTGTAAGGACCAAAGGGGCCTTTAGGAGAATGGTATGCCATTAACTCACCTTCTGGCATTTTAACTGTTATCAGCTGTACAATTTAGTTTTATTACAACAGACATTATTGTGATAACTTTTCCTACTTTATCTTTGCAATTTATTGGAGCAGTTAATTTCTCAAAAAGTAAGAACATTTTTCCTCATTAGAAATTCCTTCATGGCCTCTTTAATACATGTTCCTTGCTATTTATAAGAACTGCTGATAAGTGATTTTGACTTGTATCTTCAATAATAGGAGATGTTTAACAGAAGCTTGGCAAAGCACTTAGAGGTTGAAGCCATTCCTTAAAACCAGCCCTAACTGATTAATTTCTGTCCCATTACTTCCATCAGCACTGAGAAAGTTCCTGAAGAGCAATGCCCAGTCAAGTGTACCTGTGTACTTCCAAAGGACAAAGCTTTACTTCATTATATAGAACATGTCTTCTAAGGTTTCGTTTTTCCCTTTGCTCATTGAAGTCTAGCATTTAACAGCATTGAGTTTAAAGACTGAAAGACCATCTGCATTAAAATGGGAAAGATTTCAATTACCTGATAAATATAAGCTAGGTAAATTGTCCTCTCTGTCAAATGAAGCAGCCAAAGTCATTCAATATTTCTGTGTCCCATTGAACTGGTACATTTCATCAAGACATAACCTTCTCTTCTCTTTATTATCTTTTTTTATGTTTTCTGTCTCCGGGACTTTGATGTCTCTGTGTTTACTTGTCCATTTGTGGAATCTTGACAGGACTGTAGCAAGATAAATGAGAAGAATAGAAAACATGAACAAACTGTTGCAGCCATTTGTGTTCTGTAAATATGAACTGGGAGAAAAGGACATACAAAACTGTCCAGGGAGATACACAGAACAAATACTAAGAATAGGAAATAAACACCATATTGAGTGTTCAGGAGTGATAAGTAATTAGCTTAGTGTGGTGGCTTGAATTAGAAAGTTCTCCACAGTATTTGAATGCCTAGTCATCAGGGGGTAGTACTATTAGGAGGCGTGTCCTTGTTGGGGTAGGTTTGACCCTTTTGGAGGAAGCGTTCACTCAGGGTGGGATTTGCAGTTTCAAGGGTCCAGCCAAACCCAGTGTCTCCCTCTTCCTGCTGCCTGTAGATCCATATGTAGAACTCTCATCTCCTTCTCCTGCACATCTGCCTGTTGCTGCCATGCTCCCCACCATACTGATGATAGACTAAACCTCTGAAATTGTAAACTAGTCCCAAGTAAGATGTCCTTTCTAAGAATTGCCATCATCATTGTGTCTCTTCTGAGTAATAGAACACTGACTAAGACACTAACCAAGCATAACTCACATGATAGCTACATGGGAACCTGATTTTTAGGTGTTGTAATGTTTCTGGGTCCACAGAGAGCATTTTACTTAAGTCTCACAGGATTTCAGATTCAGAATCCCAGACATATATAAGATTTATAGCCTATAGAGCAGTTGTGGGAATTTCTTGAAATTCTTTTAGATATTTTAATACTAATGAAAATCTATCATGTATCTCCAATCTAAGAACTTAGCAGACATCATCTATTCATTTCATTCTGCAGTTACTTATAATCATTGCTATTGCTCCTCGTAGTAATCAAGAGACACGTGCTTTCTTTTTTTTTTTACATAAGTAACAAATAACCTGCAGATTTTTGGATTTGTCTTATCTACTCTGCTGTATTTGCTTAGGAATGGTTCTTCTGCAGTTTCTATTCCTTCAGTCTTGTGTCCGTCAAGATCTCCAATTGAGTGATATACTTAATGTTCTATATTCTTATTTCATTAAAATGCTTACTTTAAATTGTACCCATGTTTTATAGAAAAGGCTATTCAAGAAGTTTAACTTCCATTATTTTTTACATCTAAGCATCCGAAAAGTTCTAGTAACTAGGCAAATTTTACATCTAGTACTATAGTAGGCCCAAGGCACTAGATGATAAATACGACTGATGGATTCTTGCTTTAGCTAGCTTACACTAAGAATTCCATTGCAGAGTAACAACTTGCAATAAGTCATGGGCACTGGTATGTTTTCTGGACTTTCCTTGAGAGAGATGAACTCAAGGATGCTTCTTAAATATTAAGAATGAAATTGGCACTGGAATTTGGCAAGGCAAGAAACAGCAACGCAACAATGTTTGCATGATATAGAGGTAATTATAGAGGGAAAAGTGGAAGGGGAACAGAATGACTCAGAAAGAACAGAGAAGGGAAAAACCAACCATCTGCTTTGCAAGATAATCTAAAGTAGATACTGGAGTTTTATGAAGAACCAATAAGCGCTTAGCAGAGTAAGAAACTAATGGATGCTCCAATGTGGGGGAATTCGAGGGCAGGGATGTGGGAGTAGGAGGGTGGGTGGGGGCACATCCTCATAGAAGCAGAAGGAGGGGAATGGTATATGGGGTTTCTGGGTGGGAGGGAAATGGGGAAAGGGGATAACATCTGAAATGTAAATAAATATCCATTACAATCAATTTTAAAAAATAAAATTAAAAATAAAGAAAATGAGAGAAAAAAAAGAGATCTCAATATTCTAATTCTGAATACTGATACAAGAGAAGACAGTACCTGGCATCAAAGTTCATAAACATTCCTAAATAGCTCCATGTATTGATGCTGCTTGAGTATTACTTAGGAGACTAAAGCATTGCTCACCCTCAAACATAGCTCAAAATGCAGCAAAAAGGACAAATTCTGATACCTTCAAAAGTCTCTAATGGTCAATGTTGAGAAACAATTTGCCAATTTTGTCAATTCTAATGCTATTATTTAGAAGATAAGAAGACTAAATTTCATTCAACAACGTTGTTATTTAATTTAAATCAATGAATACTGATTATAATACTAAGCAATCTTAATTCGGATATTGCCCAATTTGCTATAACAATATTCTTTCATCTTACATCTAGTGATTTCTGACTTCTAAAGTATTATCAAATGAATTCTTTATTTTAAATGGGGAAAGAACCATCAGTATAATTGAACTTTGTTAATCCAATGGAATTTGAAGACAGGCTTATCCAATGATAAAAAGAAAATAAATTTAAAGTCATTCACTTGTTTTTTCAAAATATATTGAGCAACAACAGCCGAGATAGACAACCCTTTGAAAGTTTTAATTCTGTTTAACCTGGTTGCTCAGGTCTAAGTTCAGAGTATAAAGCAATCAACAAGACAATTTTTACTATACAGAAAGAGGAGGAATAAGAAGAAAATATAATGGTATATCATTGAAAGAACCACCAGATGAGGTCACTCAAAATGAACTGAAAAACATAATTATTTTATTTGAAAAAGTAAATCCGTGCTTTATTTTGTTTGCAAAGATAAATTCAGACTTTTGATTTGCTACTGGATTAGTGTTGATTTGTTACTGGATTATAGCATTCTCTATAAATCCTGCTCAGTTCTTTTTCTCCTTGAGTCAGTGTAACCTAAGGGCAAATTATGCTATATCAACATGGTTACATGAGGCCTCAGGTCCCCTTTTAATCTGAACTTCAAGAGAAATTAATCAATCATTATGTTTGAAGACATAAAAGCCAAATCTTTCTAATATAAAAATACATTTTGAACTATAGATATTATATGGAGAATTTGGGGAATCTTTAGAGTCATAATAAATTTGTAGTACTACCATCATAAACATAAATTGAAAAGAGACACCTTAAAGTTTGAATACTGAAAAATATTCTAAATAACTATACATGTTTGAGCTACATTTACAGGTCATTCAAATCTTGAGAACCAGAAGATTCATTCATTCAAAATCATCAACAAAACTCCCATTGCATCTGATTCAATGATTGAATAGAACACAGATCCTCCATTCAGGGTACTGCAATATAATTTGTTATAACATAACTCATAGAACAGAGGTACAAATGTGTTTTAAGAAGGTATGTGGAAATATGAAAGCAAACAGTTATTAGAAGCAATGATCCATTACTGTTAAAGAATTAGACAGCCAGAATCTAAGTATGGCAGAGTCTATCGTGCCAGCAAATACTGAATAATTTAGTGAATGAATGCATTCTGAAAGTAATGAATGATCAATGTGTTCACTTCAGGCTTGTCTAATCATAATGACTTTGGAAAATTATTTTAAAACTCCAAACCATGCAATCTCCATTTCTATGTAAAGAGCTATCACTGCTCTAAATCCCTTCTAAATATTTACAACTAAGCTCTTTATTAATCTACTCTTTTCTGTCATGTTTCCTAGCCTTCAGGAGAAAGACTATGATACTGATGTGTCATTCATGGCTAAGTACTCCTCTGAAAGTTTGCTAGTTATTAGTTTATTTTTTATACTTATTATATTTTTGAGAGTTTCATACCTGAGTACTGTATTTACATCATTTTCTAACCATCATGCCTCCTCTAGTTCCTCCTAGGAGTTCCATTTACAGCCCCCTCAATTTTTTCTCAAATTCATGACCTCTTCTTTTATAATTTTTAGTGTGACATATATACTTATGTATTATTTTTATATATTACATATAATTTCTTATAAATTTTATATTCTATTTTACAAGTAAATAATGACCATTATTTTATTTATAAATATTTATGTATCATATTTTATACAAATAATTATATATTGTAATTAAAATTATATATACATGTGTATTAATATATTTGTTTATACATACACATATGCCTGTGCATACACATTCACATATAAATACACACCACCTGCTGAATCCATTTCATGGGGTTCACATACATATCTGTTTACGGATGGCAATTTAGGATTTGATAATCTATTGTGCAGCAGATCTCTGGAGAAGACTAATTCTTTCTGTCGTCACAGACATTAATTGTCTGTAGCTTTTCATACAGGAGTATGCCCTTCAACATTTTCTCCGTCCACATAGGGATTTCAATTGATGTGGCAAGTTGTCAGCTATTGTACAGTTCTTATTTAGACTGCCATATCATACTATTTAATGGGTACAGTTCGCTGTGATATACAGAAAACCCTATCTTATAGCAGATCCCTTGGTCCCCTTGGTCTTACAATCTTTGAATCCTGGATGATTCTGGGGCTTTATGTGTAGGGGTTATATTGTGGATTTATCAGTTGGGCATGGGCTCGAAATGGCTAGATGTGGCTTTTTCTGGTGATTTCTATCTGCTTCAGAAGGAACTTTTTTATATATATAAAGAATGAATTCTCTTGATTATAAATTCTATGACAACAGAGTCAACCATTTCAATAATCCCTATTATATAGTATAAGTCATAGCATGTGGTAAGAATCTACTAATTGTTCATAAGTGGAGTTCAAAATTGAATAAATATATTTAATATATTGTTAGGCTGCTATTCCAAAGAGAATTCTGACTATATTATACTTCAGTTCCAAAGACTGCCACTGAATATTAATCAGAGTTTAAAGTTCTTAGAGTAGCAATGAGTGTTTTCTAAGATCTAGTCATTTCCAACTGAAGGTTCATTCAAATTTAGAAAATTCCAGAACATCAGATTTTATATTTATAGCTATGTTCAAAGGCATTACAGATCAGAATTTCTTGTAGCCATCACATTGCTTTCTAGTAACAGTCTACCTATCTGTGAAATCTGTTGAATTTCTTCTTTCTCCAAGGAGACATTCCTGATCCATCTTTGTTCTGTGTTCATCTCAATGAATTGTTTTCTCTACTTTGATTACTTGCAGTTTTAAACTCTTCTGTGTTATAGAGTTGATAAAAAAAACTCCCATGTTTAGATGTAAGTTCAAGTTCTTAATATGTTTCACTTCCATATTCAGACTATTAGTTCCTGGAAGGCAGGGCCTAATTCCTGCTCATCTTCAGAGCACCAGTGTCCCAAGTTCACAGAATTTATAAAACATTTTGATTCATTTTCCAAGTGGCCATAGTTCAATATGCAATGAAATATTTTAATCTTTTGCAAATATTTCTCTCTTCATGCAATTCTTTCCCTTTTTAATTCTCCTATAGATATATAGACAATAACACTCAGTGACAGCATTCTTAAGAAAATCCAGTGAGATGGTTTTGTAGGTGAATATTTAGAACAGGTGTATTCTGAAATAAGCAGTAAATAAACATTATTTCTATCTATCACAGCCTTTATTTATATTATTACTCCGTCACTGCTACATTTGGTACACTTGTATTGACATTTCAAAGAGAATTTGAGCATGTTCACTCTAGATTATAAATTCTTTATCTTGCATGCTTTTTTTTCCATAAGATTCTTATGTTGTACAAAGTTATTACCACCGAACCCAGGGCCTCTCGTGTCTTGCTAGTGGAACTGTATAATTCTTGACTCCATAATGCTTGGGAGACTCATGCTTCACTGAAGTACCATTGATTTTCAACTAAAGTGAAATGCTTTCATTTAATGCTTTCTTAAGAGAATTACAGCAGAGGTTGAAGAGGGTTTGGCTTTTGAAAAATCCATTATTAATTTTACATGGCAAAATTGGGATTTATATATTGAAATTTAAATTCAGAGGCCCTTTACATCTGCAAAATCGAAATGTTGTTCCAAACCTATTTGTCTTCTCAGTTCTCTGAAGGAGAAAGCAAGTTTCGTCCTAGTCTTTTAAATCCCCTGCTTTGCTCAAGCAAATCTTAGTCTTTTCCATCACTGTGGAGATGTGGGTAGTACGTAATATTTTAATGAAGAATCTTAAAGAGCTTTGATCCACTTAAAAACTACTTCCTATCTCTTAACCTCTTCCCATCGTAAGATAAACTTTTGGTTGTAACTGACATATAAATGCATTCCCACTTCATCTGAAGTGGTATCACTGGATAGTTCATCTTAACTGATATCAGCCTTAATTCCAGTGTCTTTTTCTGCTTACTTAGATTCTTATGTGAATCTGTGGGTCTTCACTATTCTTTGGAGAATTGAGCCCAGAGTAATTCTGTGAAACAAAGAGGATCTGACTTTCATATCTCTGTCCTACAACCTAAAACTTCACACCTTTATGTCTCTCTGCCTATCTGTCTGTTCATCTGTCTGTCTGTGATCTGTCTGTGTGTTTCTATTGCAGACTCTCCCTTCCTTTTTCCCTTTCAAAATCTCTGTCTCTCTCTGTCTCTGTATGTCTCTGTCTGTCTCTTTGTCTCTCTATCTGTCTCTCTGTCTATCTCCTCTCTCTCTCTCTCTCTCTCTCTCTCTCTCTCTCTCTCTCACACACACACACACACACACACACACACACACACACACACACACAC
>NW_021604608.1:6291060-6296959 GCF_004785775.1 Grammomys surdaster
CACACACACACACACACACACACACACACACACACACACACACACACAATCAAGACAAGGCTTGTGATCATTAACTTGCAAAATAATGGCAGTGATGTCATTCAACTGGATTTTTTATTGTTAAGTTTTCCTAAGCAATAGGAGTCAAAAAACAATTTCAACCAAATGTGATCTATTTGGCCATGGGTGCATAACTGAAAGGCAGCAAAAGAAGTCAGTTCACACTAGTTTCCCCCTTCTCAGAAAAATTTCCCTTCGGCTAAATCAGGCATAGAGAAAATTTGCCTAAATGCATTTTTTAAAGGAAAAGTCATAATCAATTGGGGGAAACGCAACTGATAATGAAAATGGTTTTCTCGAGCATCAAGATAACATTTGCTGCTGTGAATTCTATAAAAAAAGCCTTTATATTTCTATAAGAGGCCATGGATATTGCTTTACTTCCCGCTGCTGATTATAATTTTAAAGATGGAAACTCTAGATGGTTTTGTTTTGCCCTAGGAAGCAAATCTTGACTCTGTGGTCAGCCTGACTTCAGATTTTTCTCTTAGTGTCCAAAGTTTACCAAGGAAGCATCAAAAGAATTTAATATTCATTTCTTCTATATTACTACTCATTTTTCATTCTTGTTTCTGGGATGTTGTAATTCTAAATCATTGGTACTTCTAAGATGACCATATAAAAAGTCAAGTTACTATATGGTTTCATTATGATTAACATAACGCCCAGTGCTATGGCGATGTGAGAGAACTCATATGGCTATCATGAAAGCAAATGTCAATCTCATAAGAGATTCTGAGAAGAGAAATTCTCAGCTGTGGCTATCCATCAGTGTCATCCCTGGAATGCAACATCATCAGTCTATGAGGTTCTTTCAATTCAAAAAGATGTCTTTTTTAAGGTATCATTGGGCTACTTGCTTTGTATTCTTGCATCTGAAGATAGTTTTACATCAATGCTCCAAATGTATTGCACCAAAGTGACATGAATATTATAATGAGAGTTATATAGCTCAACGAATGAGAGAATGTTTCTAGAATAACTCACTGTGGTCAATCCTGTCCAAACAAAGCTAGCAATGGTGAAACTTAGTTACTTACCTACATCATAGTACCCACTGTTGTTCTCTGTAAAATAAAGACATTATCACTAACCTTTAAAATTTACGAGGTTTGCAGAAGGTAATACAATAGAAACTCACATCTAGTAAGTAGCAAATAGTTAAAATATAGTTATTAGCATATGGTGTGCATATAGAAGCAAATGAACTGTAAGAAAATAATTAGTATATGGAAATATCCAGGCAAGGAAATATTTTGCTATCAATATACACTAATGGTATTTGGAGTTTGCAAAGACATCTATATCCCTATTTCCACATAGTTAATTTTCAACCCAACTTTATTATTTCTACCTTACAAGTGAAGAAACAGCTTCACATTCATTATATCTATGTGAAAAATTGTTAGTGACTAGCAGTGGAACACATCTATGATGTAATGAAGAGGGAACTAGCATTTTTTGAGGTCTCCATCACATGATCATTCAGTATATTAAACATTAGCCCCTGTAAATAATGATTAAGAAAAAAAAGTACTCATATTAGTAATCACCCTAGTCTTTACTAGTCATTTTCTGTTCAATAAAAATTTCAAAACTGGAGACATGTTAAAAAGGGAAACCAGTCTTTGGAAAGTAAGTTATATCATTAGTACAATAGCTTTTATTAAACAACTGTTATTTAAAATTTCTTCTGGATGTGGAAAACCTGACTCATTTATATATACATATTTTTTTTCATCCATTCTCATTGGACAACACTTCTAATACCTTCAGATTCCCTGGCACACTGCATTTGGCAGGTAATTTGTAATCAGCACAAATTTTGAAAATGAACATTTGTCATTTGGAACCATCATTTGGATAGCTTAAAAACGCTGAACCCACTGTGCAAACATCTGAAAAACACAATGACTGGGGATTGTTTGTTGTAGCCAACATATCTACCAAGTAAATGACAGAAGTAGCCTTGGAAAAGTCTGCTATTGAGCTCACCATTAATGAAGATCTGCTTCATAAGAGGACAAAGATACAGAGAAGACATTTCTATCACTTTGTCAAGCATATTCACCATTTTACGCTGGTTGCTAAATAATGCTTTGAATTTGTAATCCTATGTACTATGATATAAGAGAACTGTGCTCACAGAAACAAAGACCAATACTTATATGAAAATAGATTTGAAGAAAATTTGAAGGTAAGGAAAGTCAAGTAAAAGGCCAGAGTTTGAAAATATTTCCTTTGAAAATTGTCAAGTGCCAATCAAGTACTTGTTGAAGTCAGGTTTCTAATAAAGAACTAAAGACCAGGAGCATGACTCTAAGAATTGTGGTCACAGGTTCCCTAGTAATATATGCAGATCATAAGAAGAGTAACTTGAAGGAACATTATTATTTTAGTCTTAAACTATGATAATCTATTCTCCTTTAAAATAATTAACATCATAGGATTATAGCTTTCTTGTTCATACTTCTTTTTGATAGCCTTCACTTCTTAAAAAAATCATGAAAACTTGAGGGAGATTCTCTAGAGATATTTTTGACTTGAAATGCATATGTATTCGTTTTTATAGTTGTAAAGGTTAAAGATGCTACTGAAGGGCATCCTAGGACTTGCCTTCAAAGGAAAACTATATCGTCTCAGTATTTTAGAAGAACGTGATAGTGCATTCCTTTAAGACAATCCAGGTATACCTCAGTCATCTATTATTTTAAGCAATAGGGAAAGAAAAATAGATGCACACAAATTTTAAAATTTTATAACTTCTTCCACAGAGATTCAAAGTTCCAAGAGAGCACTTCAGGAAGAGTATTTGGTGATATGGTAGAGAATTTCAAATGCAGAAGTGGTGAGCTTCTGGTGAAGGGAATTCTGGAATACAAATAACAAGTGGAAATATGGTACGGATGAGAAAAGGTGAGGTTCAGCTAGGGAACTGCCCAGTTTGCAGTAGTAATTTCTGGAAGTGAATAAAATTGCTTAACTTTTCTATAATATTTTATATTTTATTAATTCTTTGAACTGTTAATAAATGTATCTTGATCATATTCATACCCCCAAATTTTCCCTTTTCTCCCACACCTTCCAGAATCAACCTTCCTCTCTCCTTCCTCTCTACCTATCCCCATCATTTTCTTTTCTCTTTCTCCCTACTTCCTTCCCTCCTCCATTTCCATCTCTGCCACTTCTGCGTCCAAATATATATATATGAGACTATATCACAGTAGATGTCCCATCCTGTATTCAGTTGATTTCTGCATTTTCATAAATTGTAATAGCTTTCTGTAATTGTTTCCATCCACTGCAAAAAGAAGAATCATTAATAAGGGGGTGAGAGTAACATTTATCTGTACCTATAAGAATATGTACTTAAATGCAGTGAGGAATTGTTCTGGTGTAGGAGAGCAGCAGCTGTAGTTTCTCCTTTGGTTCCATGGCCTCATTGGCTGTGAAATATTTGGCCGTCTTCATAGTATCAAGCATGAGTTTCCTCATATTATGTGAGTCTTAAGTCCAATTAGCTAACTGTTGGTTACACCCAGGATAAAAGTACCACTATTACATCTTAAGAAATAACTTGCCTTGTTGGTCACTTTTTGTTAATTAGAATTACAGATAGGTAGCACTATAGATAGTGTTTTTAGCTTGGAAGCTTTTATTGCTCTTTCTGATGATATGGAAACTAGTCTCCAGTGGGGAGACAACCAGGTCAGATACATGTTGATTTCTCCAAGTCTTGTGTTTGAAGTATCATCAACAAGAGGATTAAACTTTTTTCCCTTCAAGAAGGCACCAAGAGCAATGGCAATATCCTATATTGTTTGTGGTGCAGGGGCTTCTTTTAGATTTCTCTCACAGACATCTAGAAAGGGAATTTGCTATGTCAGGCACTGACATATTTGTTGTTGTTGTTATTGTTAGATAGGCTATGTGAGGCAGGACTTTATAACAATAGAGTTGGTTGGTTGGTTGGTTAGTTAGTTAGTTAGTTAGTTAGTTATATAATCCCTTATGTCTTCTTCCACCATTTGTAGAGTTAATTATTCCTCATTCTTCCCTCTCCCTCTTTGTTGTCCTCCAACCCCACCCCTACCCAAGTAAGCCTCCTCTATATTTTTCCCATTTCCCCTTTAATAGCAACTGCGCTCCACTACTCCTCTTTCCAGTGGTCCTGTCTGTCCTCCCCAACATTCCATAGTATCTTCAGATACTTCAGGTTCTCTACCAATGTCTAAAGATTCTAAGCTAAAATACACAAGATAGAAAGAACATAGAGTATTTTTCTTTCTGTATGTGGGTTACCTCATTCAGTATAATATTTGTATTTTCATAAAGGTACTTGCAAATTTTGTTTCTCTTTATAGCTGAATAATATTCTGTTGTAGAACAGTTTTCAATATCTATCCCTACGTTTTAGAACATTTAGCTAGTTAATTTTTAAGGAATCAGAAACTCCTGGGAATTTAGCTAGTCTTGTCACTAATGGATGTGCTTATTCCTAGAAGGGTATATTGCTGTGCCTCTATATGAAAAGTAGTAGTCACTCTGAGAAAATTAGAAACAAATGTAGGAAATAAGGAGATGAAACACTAATGTCACAGAGAATGGGGGAGCGTTCACAAGATCTTACTGAATTCAGACAATATCCCTGCATATAGAAAGAAATTAGGTATAAAGTCCCACCCTTAGAGAAGAAGTTACTTGTAACTGTTATCAGTGGGGAGAAGAAAAATAATTAATTTTCTTTAATGAAATGATACTTAATATAATGGACACATTCCTGGCTAGGCTTAGCAGTAGTTGAATAAAACAAAATAGACTCTATGTTTTGACTCTGTTTGTTTGTTGGGTTACTTTTTTTCTGTTTGTTGTTGCCTTGCATATTTTTGGGTTTTTTTTGTTTGTTTGTTTTTTATTTGTTTTGCAATTTCTTTTTTTTTTTTGGAGTTTAAAACCAAATGTTTAATGTTTTCATTAAATTGTTTCGATACAATTTCAAGCAAATGCCAACTGGAAGACAACGTCCAAAAATTCTGAAGAAGCAAGCTTCCAGACAAGGAAGACACCATCTCCTTTCATTCTAGCCACAGCGCTTGTGTTCAGTCTGGTGCAGTCGCCAGCCTTATCCAGATTATCGAGTATTCACCACATCATCAACTTTCAGAATGCTCCGCACAGTTTCAGTTGCTAGGGTCAAAGCACTGACTGACACCAACAGAGGCTGAGCAACCATTTCCTCCAAAAAGTTGGAGATCCCATCCTTTCAGACATTAATGCCTGTAGATTTTTTTCTCCTTGGGCATGGCGGTTTCTTAGTTCTGTTACTGTAGAAATGGGATTCAGGCCAGCATTTTTAGCTAGTGTAGATGGAATGACTTCCATAGCGTCTGCGAAAGCACGAACACAGTAGGATTCCATACCACTCAGTGTTCGAGAATACTCAGTCAGTCTGAGGGCCAACTCTATTCCTGGAGCACCACCTCCTGCAATAAGAGCTCTCTTCTTTACTAAGCCTCGAATAACACAGAGAGCATCATGAATGGAGCGCTCAGCTTCTTCAATCACCAGCTTGTTAGAACCACATACGACAATTGTAACTGTTTTGCCTGGGCTTGTACAACCTGTAATCTTGAATAGTTTTCCAGAACCATTTAAACTGACTTCCTCTGCTAACTCAGCAGAATCCAGCATGTCAGGAGTGACCTGGTCAATGTGACCAACTGGTTTGGTTCCAATAGTCTTACAGATGAATTCAATGTCTTCTCTGTCAATGTCCTTAACCACCATAATCCTCATCTTATTCAGAAAATGTAATGCAAGATCACTAAGCGCATCTCTT